>NC_069721.1:18923595-19223595 GCF_027358585.1 Pangasianodon hypophthalmus
TTTCTTTCCCATTTTTGCCCTCACTAATATTGCATATGCGATTAGGGCTGTCTTTGGGAGCTAGCGAAGGCCTCCAAATCGAATTTGAGTCCTTGACCAGAATACCAAAGCATATTAAACCCAGAAATGATCTAGTGATGCAAATCATTAAACACATTTGCATTTGCTTACTGAAGCTTATCACAGAAATTAAAGTCTGAAAGTGAAAGAGAGACAGTCAGACATGCTTAGGTAAGGAAGTGCCGGATGGAAATGATGAGAAATTGCCAATAACATTTTCCCCCTATTTTCAGTAAACGTCTGAACTCATAGTTACAATGTGTTTCTTTATTTATTAGCATTTTGAATTCCTTTAATATTTATTTAATTTCAAATTGATTAGAAAACATTTTGAACTAGACTCAGTATCTTAACACAGTTTCTATACCTATTTCTTATTTCAGTTTCCATACTTATTCCATGCATATTTCATACACATATGTTTGTTTAAACAATATGAATTGTGTTAAAATCAACAACATATAAACAACATATGATAATAAATAAGTCACCTTGTGCATATATAATCAAGATGGCTCATTCCTAAACATTGATTAGTCATTCCAGTTTAGTAACCTGTTTATCCTGGTTAGGATTGAGGTGGATCCAGAGTCTATCTCAGGAACACTGGGTTATGAGGTGGGAGTGCCAGTCCGTCGCTGGGCACCATGCATACACACATTCACACACTCCTTTACACCTACGGGCAATTTTTCATAGTCTGTCCACTGACCAGGATGTTTGAGGGAGGTAGGAGGAAACCAGAGAACCTGGACAGAACCCATACAGATACAGGGAGAACATGTGAAACTCCACAGGCAGTAAGCTCAGGATCGAATGTTACCCATTGCTCCAATGTGCCACCCATTTTTAAAAACGTGCTTAGCACAAATAAATGTCTAAAAAATCACTTCAAGATATTAATTGCCATTACACTCACACAGAAGTGCACTTGTGTGCCTAGAAAGGGGCTACATGGGACAGTAGAGGGTATAATTGTCTCAGATCTGGCAACTCTTAGACAGATGAAAATCAAATACTCTCCAGTTTGTGGATCTACTCTCTCATGCCCCTCGATGCCCTTTTAGTAGTTAATTGATCCAAATTAATGATTAGGAAGAGCATAATGCTCAGAGCAACACACAGGTGTGATTGACCACAACGCTTAACATAAACGTGTCTCTTTAATAATGTTGCATACACCAAAAATGCATTGTCATGCAGTTTCATAGCATATGGCTTGGAGTATTAAATCAATCCTGGATTATGGATGGTGGAACCCAGCAAACAATACTCTCCTCCTTAACTCTTTGTCAATCAAGTTCAGACTTCAAACTGAAAGTCAAACACTATAATACACCAGTAATTGGTATGAGTAGTGAATCCTCCTCAGTACCCTGTGGTAAGCATGTCTTGCTAATAAACTGTTACAATCCACCACACTTGGAAATCTGCCCTGCGGCCATTGTCTGCGAGGCTTAGAGCAGGCCGACATGGAAGAGCGGAGTGATCTGGAATGATTAGTTTCTCAGCATCTCAACATGTTGTCAATTACAGCAATGGATTCCCGACATCACAAAAGCTGACAGCGCTGGGCATACTTGTCAGATGTGTATATTCCAGCTACTAGGTGGCTTCGGGGTTGTTAAGGCATCTGAGAATTAAGGGTCTTCAGAGATCCTACCTCTCCCCATCCTAAAATAAATAAATATACCTGCCCAAGCAATTTGGAATTACAATAAGGATCCTCAAGGTCTTTTGTGGAGACTGAGCTCGCATACAAACTAATGATCACTAGAAGGGGAGCCGTATGCAACACGGGCGCATTGATTTCTCTGACAGCTTCTCATCCAGTTGTGTTGGGGATTTTTTTTACCCCCTCTCACAGGCTTCCCTCTTTTTCTCTCTCTCTTCCTACATTTACACACCCACACACTCATACATATGAACACATACCTACAGTGACCAAGTGCAGTCCAGAGCTGTGTTCTAAAGTTTTAGTGTGAACAAAAGTTGTTAAAAAATAGTAAAAGTCAATACTCACAATAATTTTATATGCTCAACACATTTACTAGATGTATAGGCTGAGGCAGTTCGCACTGTTAATGGTGGTGGCCACATTTACAGGTCTGTGTTGGCAGAATTTGTCTTTCTAAATGTTGATTTTTAATATATATTAATTATTATATTATATATATATTAAAGCATTTCTCTCCATGTATGTAATGCCAAATGTTCAAAAGTTACAGAAAAGTGTTTGCACACCATCAAAGCAATATTAAGTAATAGATTACTTTTTCAATTGAAGAAAAGGATGATGTCTGATATTACTTCAGGAAACCAAAGGAAGTCTGCAGAGGATCTGTGACGGGTTTTATATGCTTCCTGAAAAAACATCCAGTGATTCTTATAAAACTGTGTATTTAAATAAAACTGAGCACAGACTTTTGCCCAGTACTGTAATGTGATACAGGAGTTAAAATGTGATAGCTTTTACAAATGTCTATAGCATTTAAAATAAATAAATAAATAAATAAATAAATAAATAAAATAAAAAACACCCTCTTGCACAGTTTAACTCCTCTGAATTCTGAGTGTTAGAATAGGAACAGGTCTGTGGATATACTGTACGTTAATATCAGAAACTGTATGTAACTCAGGTGTGCATCAGGGCAAAATGCTCATATAAGTAGGCATTTTATTTTATTTTAGTGGGAGTGGGAGGTCACATATGAAGATTGTGGGAGAAAAAGGCCATGTTCATTAACATGCTGGATTGCTTATGCCCATGTACCACATTTATTCATCTTCAGTAATGCGGTATATGGGCACAAGCAATCTTTTTTTAAAACTAAATTTAAATTAAAGTGACACTGAACTTAATCCTGCATAGGGTTTCTTTAGTTTAAACTTAAAAGTGGTTCAGAAATTTTAAATACAGGCGAGTATACTGCTTCGACAAACATTCATCAGAAAAAAAAAAAAAAAAAACGCCTGCAATTCCAACTCTATCTGATGGACCTTCTTTTTGTCATGGGTCTCATTGCTTCAGCGGTTTTATTCTGACAAGGAAAACATAAGCAAGAATTTATGTAGAGATGAGAATGATCAACATACTTCATCAAAAACATCTTGTTCGGAGAGGTATATAGAACTTTGTATGTAATGAACTAAAGGCAAATGCGTATGCAGAAGATTTACAGCCACTCTCCAACCACTCTGTGACTGGAGCGTTGGAGGATCTGTTGACAAATAATGACAACTATCCATTTTAGAATTTCACAATACAATTCTCTAAAGTTTTCATGTCAAAGCGTGATACTGTGTTCCTATCTTGCAGTCCAAGTTTAGGATTTCTTTGCCAGTATGTGTGTTTAACTGAAATGATTGCAATTACTCCTTCATCTAGAGTGAAAATTTGATTTAATGAAATGATTATTGTGCATTCTGACCATTCTTTTCATATCCTAATAGGAGAAAGAATGCCCAGTTGTTCTTTCTTGTGTAAATGACTGGGCCAAATGATCCCATGCTTTGTGCATGCCAGCTTTTGCCTGGCCAGTTGAAGCTGGGCAGTAATTACGCTTTCAGCAGAGAGATGTCCACTTGGAAGCTTTGTTTCATGAGAAGCCATCAAAGAGCTTTCATCAATGACCAGCACTTCGATGATACAGTAATGCAATTACTAGTTTTATTTTCTCAAACACATACGCTGATTGATGTCAATAGGTGATGCTGGATTTCGAGGAGCGCAAGTCCTCTCTCAGTGATGTGAAAAATGGATTGATGTTTCTCCTGCTTTTAATTATTGTAGATTCCCCATCAATTTTGAGTGGATTCACATGGGAGCTGGCACAGTGGAAAAAAAATAGGCAGTCCGAAGCCTTTTAAATTATCCAAAATGAATGGAGGTATTCAATCTACTCTCAGATGTTGAAATTAGGTTTGCGACACTCGCTGTGCGTGCCATCAAATTTCTCATTTTGAGCTCAAGTCTGTGTTCCGCAGAGCCATATATTTGGACGGATGGAACTTTGCCGAGCCGTGGTTCTTCTGGGATCTGCGAATTTTCACAGTTTGATGAGAAATGTTCCACTCCATCACATCTATAGATTATTTTCTGCCTGTAAATTTCAGACTTTTATTAATCAAATCATTGCTGTGCACTCTCTCACTCCTTCTCTCTCTCTCTCTCTCTCTCTCTCTCCCCCCCCCTTGCTTCAGAGTAAGTCAGTCGAAGAGATTCCCATTCTAAATAGATGTGGTGGCCAAACCTACCCCACTGCTATACAGGGATTTATTTATTATTTATTTATTTTCTTAATCACTAAGCTCTTGTAGAGCTGTAGATTTTCCATCAACACTTCCACTTCCTGTCAGGTCAGAAGATAATCAACCATGTTCGAAAAGGTCAAACATAACTACGCATCATGTTTGCTATGAAACTGTGATTACAGATTATACAAAAGTGTTGTAGGCTAGAATGGTTTAACATGTACATACAGATTTACACTGAAGTGCTTGTTCTAATTATCGTTTCTAGAGTAACAATTTACATAGGGACATCTTTGGTGGATGCTCTATAATCTAAGACTACAAGTAAACAAATAAAAAAGCATTGTTACTTAATAAAGAAAAAATATGTAATCATTGATACAGTGAGGTTTTATGTAAGGAGATGTTTATTTAATATTTATGGAAAGAGTCTCCATAGTCATCGTTTTGTAACAGTAAGTTTTCTGCCACGGGGAAGTCTTCAGGACAGAGAAGTTTTCTTTCTCGGTAACATGACAAGCTGCATTTTTTTGTCTTGTTATGAGAAAACAAGAGAGTTTGGCGAGGGAACTGCCGCTAGAGTTGCTATAACATAAGCGATAACTGGAACTAACTTGTAGGTTCCACTCAGTAATAAATTAAAGATTGCAATCATTGGCCAACTGATGTGGTATAAGAGGAGCAAAACATTCTGGTTTGTGCTGTTATAAGAAAATATAAACCAACATTTGAGAGGTAGCAGACCACACCACCAGGTTTAAAGAATACGAAAGCAGACATTGAAACTCAGGATTTAAGTACTGCATATTCATTTAGCTGAATTTACTTTATGTTTCTATCTTTATCAAGGTTATCATGGAAATTGCAGCAGCAACAATTTATGGCATCTGCTAGATCAGCTTACATTTGGGATTATTTTTAATACTTCATTTGGAACGGATACATGGACTGATTCTCTTACACCAAGTTTGGTCCTTTGGGGGCAAATCTTGTGGGGCACCATTTCAGTTTTTCAGCAACTACATACCATAACATTTTCTTTGATGACCAAAATAGATGCTGTACATAATCTGATTGCACACTTTTTCATGCCGTTTACACACGAGACCCAAGAGGAGTCTTTTTTTTTTTCTTTTTTTTTTTGTATGGTGCTCATTTTCTTAGAAAGTGTAGTTTAGATGCTTGCATGCATGTAAAATATTTTATTCAACTTACCAGTTGATAGATTGATGGTTAACATTAAGGTTTTGTGGTAGTGATGGGAAAGTTGCCAGAGAGCCACTGTTGGGACCTTTAGTGAGGCCCTTAACCCTTAACAGTTCAGCTCTATGCTTGGATTCAGTATCAAATGTAAGTCACTTTGTTTAAAAGTGCCTATAAAATGTAAAATATACTTGGCAAACCCTTGCGATTTTCACAGGAAATGGTCAATGTGGTGCCAGAATCAGCTCTTTTTTCAGGAAACTAGACTAGGGTCATGCTATTGTATTACTGTACCATCAGTAGAAAGTGTGGAAAAGTAATGACAGTATAGAAAAAACAAGAGCGAAAAACTACCAGCAAGTACTTCAGTGTGAGGAAGCCAAGCTTGTGCCAGTGCCCTTTTATACCCGTCATTCTTGGCAAGAGAACAGGAGCGCTGAAGAGCTTGGGCCAAGCCAAGTTTATTCATTGTGCACGACTCTCAGCCAGTCTGTGACATTTTAGTAATGCAAAACGCCTGAACCATGGACAGAAACAGCCGAAGAATGCCGTGGCCCTATATACAAGCCGCAGTTGTAGGTGAAAACCCTACTCCATGCGTCAAGACGATGCCCGAGAACAATGCCATCTGTGATTACATGGGTCAGCTCTCTTCTCTGGTCATTGAGAAGCAGGCCTGCTTTAATGTGCTGGAAATTTCACTTGCTCTATCTGAGGTCAACAGACTTTCTTTTCAAAGAGGTAGGACGAATGATTGGAGGAGGCTTACAGCCTCATGGCACCGTGCCTGGCATGCTTAACGGGATCAGAGGACAGCTGGCAGGCCCACGCTGCCTTCCCATGGAGCGGCACACTGAGTCCGGCCAACAGCATGTAAATCACCCGACGCTCCACACAATCCCTCTTTGTCTGGAAGAGAGAACTAAAGAAGCAGAGAGGACTTAACTGAGCACATACATGCCTGACTAAATGCGAATGTCAGGATACAAGATGGCTTGATTAGTGATGATGCTTCTTCTGCATATGACTAAAGGGGTGTATTTATATAGGTTGGTTTGTTCATCAAGCTAAACCTACATAGCTTATAAATCTTAAGTTATAACAGCTTCCTCTTTAGAGAGTGAGCTCAAGCTGGCTCAGAGCTTTACAATTCATGATCTTAGTATTATAAGGTTCTGTCTGGAAAAGAATGACTGATAGAACATAATACCCAAAAGTCAGAAAAAGTTTTTTGTTTGTTTGTTTTTTGGTTTGGTTTCAGTTTTTAGTTTTTTAAATCAGCAATTGATATATTTTGGCTTGGGTGTGTTGGCTCAGGACCACTATGTGTGTTTTATATCCTTCGATAGTCAACTGCTTATGCAAGATAATGATCACAGACAATGTATAAGGGTCTTACACTCACAAGAACTGGCACATCAAATAAGATTAAGCCATGCAAGATTAAAAAAATCAGAATGCACCCTTTTATATTTATCATGGATTATAAGTAAGCTTGGAAAGAGGGATTGGATCAATTTTCAAACATTCTCTTCTGTACCGTTATTCCTGAATGTTATCAAGAGGACTCCAACATCAGGACATTTTTTTTTTGGCATTTATTGATGAGGCCTATGTCATCTGTGTTATTTCAAACTATCCACATACTAGCATCTGACATTTTAAAAAAATGTGGAACACTATCAAATGAGCTGCTCAAACCAAGATCCTTCATATTCATGGCTCTTCTCGCATCTTCCACATAAGCCAACAAATCCTTTCTATTCTGTATTTTCAAATTGGACTTTGCGTTTGTGTGTATGTGTTCGTGTGTGTGTGTGTGTGTGTGTGTGTGTGTGTGTGTGTGTGTGTGTGTGTGTGTGGGGGGGGGGGTGGGGGGGGGGTAAAATAAAATAAAACATAAAGGCCTGTAGCCTGCCTGGAGGAATCTCTTTAATGAAATCATTAAAAGTAATAAACAAAATTACTTATGAGGGCAAAATATTATTTTCTCAAGGTAAATTGCTCCACAATAATAAACCTATAACTGCCTTCTTTTCAAAGGTGCCTTATAAGCTAACCCGGCTGAGGATAATTTAATTGGCCGAAATTCAATAAAACATATTGCAACGTATTATTACATGATAATGCAGGAATCATTGCAGATTAATTTAGCACTAAGCAAAATTAGCTCCATGAACTGGACTACTGGACTATAAATGCCTACTTTTAAATATCAAACACAATTCCATTAAAGCAATATTTTACCGTCTAGTGATAACATCATTTGTAGCTTATTGCTGCAGTGGAAGTAGAAGAAGCAGATAAAGAGGGATTGGGGGGGTTGAGGGGGATAAAAGATCATTTTCTTCCATCTTATTGAATGGCTTTAGGTTATATTAACTTGCATAACATTTTATTCTTAGACTTCATATTTCTTTATGTTTGGGAGGAGTCGCTGTTTTGTAAACTCTCTGGTTCACTTTACAGTAGGTTTAAGCTGATCCTGAGCCTAATATAGTTCAGATATGGTCTGCTTAGTACTACATTGCTTAGGGTATTTATTTATTTATTTATTTATTTATTTAAATTCTGTGCAAATGATGAATCCTATCTTTCTAATCACACAAAGTCATAATCAGTCTGCATTCTGATGCTCGTGTACCATGGTGACCCTAGAAGAAAAAAAGATTGTTTTAATTAATGGAAAGAAAATTGCCTTAAATTGTAATTCAACATGATCACCACTCACATCCATGTAGCTCTCCGTGCTCAAAGGGGAAAGTTTTTTCCACACAATTGAGTCATAGTAAACTGAATACCACTGAGTAAGAGCTTTAGTGAATCAGCCTCCTCTTCAATGTCTGTACTAGAACATCAGCAAACAGACACTTTGCCCTGCTATTAAAATATATTTAAATGTAAATCCTCTCCTTTTTATTCATACATTTATTTTTATATTGTAGACACATTTGCTCTTTGATCTAAAAACTCCAAGTTGCAAAAGCATCCGTGTTGACTTTTATTTATTCAGTTGTACATTTTCCCCTTACAAGTCATTATTAATAAAATTACATTGGGAAAACATGTAAAGCATGAAAAATAATGTAAAGTAGGGAACCACATTCCATAGAGCCGTAATGCAACTCCATTACAAGGAAATAAAAATAACCATCATGCCCCTGGGCCTAAAGCTTTGATAATATTTTTGCTGGGTTGTGTTTTTTCCTCTGTATAAACTATTATGACTCTGATATCCTGATATATTTAACAAAGCAACCCCAAACTGTACAGCCAATTAATCTGTTAGTTTTGTATGCAGATTTGAGCCTGAGCTGTACAATAATACAACCACCCCACCCTGCCCAAAACACACACACACACACACACACACACACACACACACACACACAAACAAATAAAACTGATTGCAAGGAAGATAATAAACATGGTAATGAGTTTGTCTTATTTTTATTTCTTATTTTTATTACAAAACAAGTTTTGTTCATTTTGCCAAAGTATTTTGTAATAATCATTTACTAAACTATCTGCAAAAAAGGTCTTTACCATCTTCCAAAGTATTGGCATATGTCATCATGTTTTGCTTCCAGTAAATGCTTGTGAGTACTTGCTTATAATATGCTTAAATATATATTTTTGAAAGTGCATCCAATCACTTTCCTTCTCTGAAATAAATCAATGTTATAGGTTGTATTCATACTTGCAATATTAATGTGCGAAGCATATTCTATACTTGGGTGTCTGAATCGGTTCTTTCTGGGCTGATAAAGAGACTTCTGCACATTTCTAGACAGGTGCAACCAAGAAAAGTTTTCCTTTATTAAAAATGCCTGGAAGAATCAGTACAAAATTGATTTCTGTACATATAAAATCCAATTCTGTTCCTAGTAACTGAGAATATATGTAATTTATCTTATGTTCTGTATTTTCTTTTATTTGAAATGAACCTTATTTGAATGATTTGATAGCCACAATGCTATGACTGATACAAAAGCCTTCATGGAGAGACAATGTTATACTATATTATAAAATATTTAAGCTATTTTTTGTTTATATGATTCAGTATTTGTACAGATACATTTTAAGCCCTTACCTAACTGAGATGAAGAAGCTCCATTAGACTATTGTAAACTGTATATACACTAAAATATATGCTTAGCAATCTGCACAAAAAAAAAAAAACACTTTACTACTATATAATATAGACACTACATTTCTGTAAACTACACATTTTCCTGAACTGAAATGTGTTTATCTTTTGCATGTATCTCAATCAGAATAAAGTTACACCATTGTAAAATCGTTTAAAGTCTGAAGATTTAATTTCATTCATTGCATCAACACCCAACATGGTTTTTGTAGGCAGAAAGCCAAGGGAAAGATCAGAAAGTGTCCTAAAAATATTCTGTGCCATTTTAGTAATTTTCTTTTTCTTAAAAAGGGCAGGTTTGTTGTTGTACATAGACAATACACATCTAATTCTATCATTTGGGAATGTGTAATTTCACTGCAATATAAACCTACTGACTGCATTTATTAAAAAAAAAAAAAAAAAAAAAAAAACAATTTGATAACATTTCCATGAAACAAGGTGGACCAATCCATGTTCATCCTTAAAAAAGGGATCTGGTGGAAAGAGGTGCATTTGCACAGGAATTCACTGCACACCCCATTACAGCCCGTCTGGAGGCTCCGCCTGTCCATCGTCACGCTGAGCCGGGTCTCAAAGATATCTAATTATTTACCAGAGGTCATGAAGCAAGTGCCCTCGACAAATCCAAGAACAGGGCCCTTTCCTATTAATCTCCATTCTGCAGATGATAGATATGTGATGGGGAAAGGGCCACTCGTGCCCATTCCTGATTTACAGAGCCGCATCAATCTTGTCACCCACTCTCCAAACAATAACTGTCAGGGCGGGAGGGAGAGTGAAGAGGAAGAGGGGGATGTCGCAGGCCAACTACTGTATATGTGAACTGATCTGTAATGTTGCCTCTCCTAATTTCTCCATGATGGAATTGTAGGGGACATATTTCCACCAGCACTATCCATCTCACCGGAGTCAGAGAGAGCCCGGGCTTTTGCTGACAGAAATGGGCCGAAAAGAGAGGAGGGGGGGTGGGAGTGAACCAAATTGGCCACGTTTAGCCTCAGTCTGCTTCCACTCATCAGTCGAGTGAAGAAATAAAACGAGGGAAGTGCCACAGTAATGACACATTTGTTCACAGTATCGACTCTGGCAACACAGTGCGTCGAGATATTTGATGCATTTATCATCGCTCATGGGGAATCGACGAGCAGGAAACTTCAGGCATTGTGTATTTGTGTTTACAGACATCTGAATAGGATGGCACTTATTTTATCAGGACAGTAAAACATGAGTTTTAACAGATCATAACACAGACCCATGAAACCCCTGTACATAATGGAGGACATATAAATGTATTTCCTTCCTCTGTATGTTGAAAGAGAAGGAGATGAATTGCCTTTGTGCGGTTGGAACATTTATTCCTGTGAAGTCATAAAATAGTTCAATCCGGTCTTTATGTTTCTGGAAGGCCCTTCTTTGAAGGCCACTGACAGGCATTTCCACCTCATATTTTCTATTGCGCATTTTGGTTTTGCCCAGGGTTATTGAGACTTAGCGCCGGTTGCCGGGTGTGATGAATAAGCTGCAGGAAGGAACTGCGACTCCCCGAAAACACGCTTCATCTCTCACTCCATTATTTTGAGGTGACCTTACTGTATTTGGAAAATATGGAGCAAGTCTGCAGCTTTGCTAGGTAGTACCAAATAAATAGTAAACAGTCTATTCACTATATCCCTCTGTGTGATGCTGAGCCATTTAGGAGCATGGAGTTACTGGGTGAATCTGCAGTGTGACTTTACAAGGTTATTTTAATGCAATTCCATGATTTTCAAATCTCTGTTGGAGAAAAATAAGACAAAATAAGACTCTCAGCAACAAATTCATCTACAAGTGATCTCCCATTCCTTTCCCTCCGAGTCCAGGTCCATGGTTTTCTCTAAGGAAAAGAGCTTCAAATATGGGTGTATAAAACTATATCTGCCGTACGTTTCAGCATCTCTTTAGATTTTCTTTTCTTTTTTTTCAGAAATGTTTTTACGACCTCGATACTGTATCTGAAATGAAAGCCTTCTCTTGGCTTTATCGAACTACATTATAAATTACCGGATGATTCAGTATTTTTAAGGTGACTCACTATTTGAACATATCTACAGTATAAACAGTATATACTCCAAATGATATCATGAACTTTTCCATATTAAGTAGTTTTATGCTTTGTTTCATTATTACATTAGAAGGTACTACAACAACTTTAAGGTTATATTTTGCCCAAATTGGGCTCTGTTGTCTGTCACCACTAGAAGACTCTAAAGGTTGCTTTCTAAATAAATAAGAAGCTGGATTTGAGCTCCAGCTCCCCTGTTTTCAGAGATATTGATAGTGGGCTGAATTAATGTGGCCTATAAGACAACACGGCAAATCCCTGCAAAGCCTGGAACTGCCCTCCCTCTTAGACACTTGACATTTGTTTTTCATCATGAACTTAAAGGTCACTATCTGCTGCAGTGCCAGCCATCTTGTTTTGGCTCACATTTGCATGAATTTTATTACCTCATACTCACTGGCAACTCCAATTGTTTGACTTGAAGTGGAGCTTTTATATTGGCCTCATTGCACACATTCAAATACACAGTGTTCTTCATAAAAAAAAAAAAAAAAAAATCGCTTTCGTGTTGAGATTTTTAATTTTTTAATTTGACCATAGGTTCATATAGCACTTAAAAGGCTAAAGGAGCACAGTATTTCTTTATTCATTAACAAGCATAATCTTATTGGTTTGAATTAAAGCCATTTGATGACTATTTGAAAAAGATTTGTTTTGAGCCACAGGTCTATATGAATTCATGTCATAGTAGAGCATATGAAACAGTTCCAAATTCATCCCATGATTTTATGTAGACAATACTTTAATATATACCTTGTTCAAAGTTAAATATGCAATGCATTGTAATAAGGATCTAAAGCTCTTTCAAAACTATGCAGTACCTGATAATCAAAAGCAGACCCAATCAGCTGCACCTTGAGCTGCAAACGTGAGTAATTTCCCATGACCCCCTGCAGCCAAATTCATTAACCTACCTTGCGAGTAGGCCAGTCAGATATGCATTCCTCTCATTAATACGTGTGACTGTCTTAATGAGGCTTAACAGACCTCCACACCCCTCGTTTGAGTGGCTACGCATGCATGCAAGCTTGAGGGAATGTATGTACCCAGGATATAATGCGTCTCCTGTCAGCTACTAATCAATCAATGCCTGTTCTTAAATTCAAGGTGGATAATGACCTACATGTAACATTAAACTGAGTTGCTAGACTGACATAACTACGGTAAAGTATGGAAGGCCGGAGAATATTTTATTCAAGATTTTACCATAACTACACAGTTCAAATCCACGGAAAGTCACAGTTAATGTATCTGTAATTAAAATAAAAAAAACCACCAATGTCAAACCAATAAGTTAAATAGCAATTGGTTAAAAAAGAAATCAATTGGGGAAAAAGAAAGAGGGAAAAAGAAAAAAAAATGTGTGACTTACAAAGAAAGGAAAAAGTCTCTTTTCTTTCATTTGCCACATTTAAATGTACTAATATAAAAAAACAATAAAAAAAAATGGTAGTATTTTAATTTAGCCACAAAATATTATATTAAATAGTTACATTATTATTTAACTTAGATAGATAGATCTAATCGTTGATACTTAAGCAGGAAACTCTTAATACTTCCCAATAGAAAAGAAAAGAAAAAAGAAAAGAAAACAAAAGATAAAACACTGACTTCATGGCATTTATCACCTCTGAGATTAGAGAAAATCTTGGTACCTGAGAACATTTAGCCTCGGAACCTGCATCAATTTAGCTAGCTAGCAAACGTAGCACATCACATTCACATTTTTCTAGTTGGCCGTTGCTTCAATCTATGTAAATGTAACCATATTTTTTTTTTTAGATCAAACAAATGTTTTTGTCGAGAATATGGTATAGACATATAATTGAAATGTGATTTGAGAGTGTTTATCATTGGAGTGTTCAATTTTAGCAGTGTTGTGGATTCAGAATTCACAGTTCAACCGTGTTTGGTTATGCTAAGCAACTGCTCATTTTTGAGTCAAACCTTGAAATATCTAACAAGAAACTTGTTTATGGCATTATTTGTTGGCAGAAGCCACTGAATATTGTTTGTGATTTAATCTTAGTGACTTAAAAGATTCCAGTTGGCCATAATATTCTTTGTCAGTATGGCCCCATACGTATTAGATGCATGTTGGTGCTTCATGGGTAAAAAAAAAAAAAAAAAAAAAATCACATGACTTAACATGGTAATAAAATAATTACCTTACTAAACAACCATCATGACATCATTCTGATGCCATGGAAAATATCTCAAACTTTCAAATGTAACCACAACACCTAACAGTCCTCACAGGTTCAGATGCTATTGGAAAAAAAGCCAAAATCAATAACTAGACACCTGAGAAACGAGGTAGTTTACAAGCTAGCTACAAGTTAGCTACATAGTCTGCTAACTTGGTAGTGAGAAAAAAGGTGGGTTTTATAGTTTTGCTAGTACAAAACAAATTGCTTAGAATATTTAAATCTAACCTATGATTATCTATGATAAATGTGACTCACTAGCTAGGTAGTTGTCTAGCTAAGTTAGCTGATATTACTGATATAGAATTTGGGATGGCTAGATGGAGAGAGATTATTTTATTTTTTTTATGAAACTAGACAAAAGTCCTAAGAACTTTAAAAGAGAAGGCTTTACTCTGCAACATTAAGGATAAAAATCTCTTTTAGAGCCACAACTGAGGAGCTTAAATAGTGTAGCAGATAATTAGGAGTAGGTGAAGCCAATCAACAGAGCACAAGTAAACAAAACATGGTTCACCATATGGGTCAGAACTTGAGTAGACACAACAAAGACATACTACTTAAACAAGATAAATTATAGAAGCTTATCTAGTTATTTTAGTTATTGATTGTTAATGCACTTGACACTTGCACTTGCTGAACACTTTATTAGGAACACCTGTACACCTACTCATTCATGCAATTGTCTATCATTTGGCAGCAATGCAGTGCAAATAATAATGCAGATATTGGCCAGTAGCTTTGGTTAATGTTCACATCAGACCATCAGAATGTTGAAAAAATGTGATCGCAGTGATTTTTTGGTGCCAGGTGGGCTGGTTTGAGTATTTCTATAACTGCTCATCTCCTGGGATTTTCACACTCAAGAAAGAAAAAACAATATAAACAAACAAAAAACATTCAGTGAGTGGCTGTTCTGTGGATGGAAATGCCATGTTGATGAGAGAGGTCAGAGGAGATTAGTCAGACTAGTTCGAGCTGACAGAAAGGCTACAGTAACTCAGATAACCACTCTGTACAATTGTGATGAGCAGAAAAGCATCTCAGAATGCACAGCATGTCAAACCTTAAGGCCAATGGGCTACAACAGCAGAAGACCATGTTGGGTTCCACTTCTGTCAGAAATGAACAGAAAGCTGAGGCTGAAGTGGGCACAGGCTCACCAAAACTGAACATTTGAAGACTGGAAAAATGGAGCCTGGTCTGATGAATCTTGATTTCTGCTGAGGCACACAGATGGTAGGGTCAAAACTTGGCTCCAACAGCATGAATCCATGGACCCAACCTGCCTTGTGTCAACAGTCCAGGCTGGTGGAGGTGGTGTAATGGTGTGGGGAATGATTTTTGGCACACTTTGGGCCCATTAATACCAATCAACACTTGATTGCCACAGCCTATTTGAGTATTGAGTTGCTGACCATGTGCATCCCTTCATGGCCACAATTTACCCATCTTCTAATGGCTACTTCCAGCATGACAGTGCACCAGGTAACAAAGCAAAGGTCATCTCAAACTGGTTTCATGACCATGACAATGAGTTCAGTAATCTTCAGTGGCCTTCCCAGTCACCGGATCTGAATCCAATAGAACATACTTGGGATGACCATACTTGGTAGAAAAGGAGATTCACAGCATGGAAGTGCACCTGAAAAATCTGCAGGTATTGTGTGAAGCAATCATGTCAACATGGGCCAGAATCTCCAAGGAATGTTTCCAATATCTTGTGGAATCCATGCCCCAAAGAATTGAGGCTGTTTTGAGAACAAAAGGCGGAGGCCCTAAGAACTATTAGCATAGTGGTCGTAATAAAGCATTTGGTGAGTGTATATTTGCAGTATAAATGATGGTTGTTTTCAGTCTTTTCACAAAGAAAAAAAAATCATTTTTTCATAGATCAGTGAAGACATTTGTAAGGTATGCTGTATGAAATCTAAATAATTAAGTAATGTTAATATTTGATCATTGATTTTATTAACCAGCGTTCCTGAATGCTCAGATTTGATTGGTGCGAAGTTGTTGATTAATTGTCTATAACAGCATCTCTAACAGTAGTGCTGGCTGTAAGGTAAATCACAGATTTATATTAATGCACTAGTTTTGAAACGTTATCATTTCTACACAGTTTGTAAAATCAATGTTTGTGTTGTGGTATTGTCCTCTTTTTGCATTTATAAATTTTTCATCTCTTCTTCTAGAAAACATAACCAAATCACTGGCTCAATGCACAAATGAAGCCCACTGGTTGAAGTAAAGGCTTCCTCTTGCTTTCATTTGAACTTGGCCTAGACCCCCTTAAGACTCAGTCTTGACTCGATCTCTGCTAGTCCTGTTTTTTGCACTTGAGAAAGGCAGTCTTGACTACAGCCCCAGGTTTACCAAGATTAGAGTTGAGCATCCCCGATCTATAGGACTCCTTTGCTGTCCATTAGGTATGATGTGAGTGCCGTAACTGTGAATGTTTCTATGACGTATGTGTTTGCTGGGCATTTTATTCTTAATGGAGTCCTTTTCACAGTTTTTACACAGTCTGATCACAGGTATTGTGTGAATCACATATTGCACTCTATTATTTTAGAACGTGCATGGAGGCTTAGAGAGTTTGTTATAATAGCCAAAGAGAGGATGCACAAATGAAATGACCACCTGCATTGATTTGCTCTCAGTGGAGGTGGCATATCATAAATAATTCAGGGACAATACTGTAAATGATAGCAGCTAACACCTCTGAGGTCAGACAGGTAGGAAAGAAATGAGGTGGGCTGATGGCAAGAAGTCACAGCCTGTCAGTACTCCAATCCCACAGTGATTTTATTATTAATTCCCACTTGTGCCACATACTGTGCTGTGGCCCAGCTAACACAGAAACTATTTATACAGGTTAAAGAGATCAATTAGATTGTGAACCTCCACACACTATAGTAGTCTTCTTCACCTGGTTACCCATACGTTTATCGGCACAATGTGGCCTGATGAGACAGATCAAAATCACCCACTGTGGTGTGTTTACAAGTTTAGATAGTTTGGTCCAAAGGTCACTTGAGTAAAAGGGTCAATGAAAAACAAAATGTTTTATGATATATTTAGTGGAAGACATCAGGGAAAATGTCATGCTCACAATCTTAAACCAGCTCTAAAAAATGTTTTGCTGCAATTCTTCATTTATATTGTTAATTATTGGGCATAGATGTTCAGTAAGAAATAAAACATGGCGGGATGTGATGGTGCTGTGATGTGGCTCAATGCAAAACTGGGTTACTCTTACCACCTCAAAGTTGATTTTTTTTTTTTTCAATAACCACATATATTGAAATCTTTTATTCCTCTTATACCAAAGCCATTAGCCAACATTTACAAAATGTAATTTATTAATGAATTACACAATGTGTTTTTAACTATTTATAGCTACATGTGATGGTGTGGACCATACACAAGACAAGTTCCAGTCACCACCTATGAAATCACAGCTATAAGCAGCTGTTCCTTCACCAGCTTCTCTTTTTTCTTTCTCTTGGAGATAAAACGTGCTGTTAGTCATGTTACTGAGAAACAACAAAGCATAAACTTCTCTGTCCTAAAGACTTTCTCATGACAGAAAACCACAAAAATCTTTGGGTCACTTTATCACCATCCTATAAATGGAGCAGTGTGATGTCACTTGACATCTCACTATGTAATTCATCAGAGTTTTATTATCCCAAAGCATATTAGATGAGCAGATTACATAATGTGCTGTACTATGAATATTTGATTGGACAAATCCCATATTAACATTGTTTAATGAACTCAAATCTCTATTACTAATATTTAATTATGGGATGTTGGACCACTTTTGAGGTGAGTTTTTTATTCTAAACCACAAAGGTGATGATGGTGGTAGAGTATTCACACCACACAGATTAGTACTTCCAGCTACTAATCCAGTATGTACCACTGATCAATGTGACAATATTTCTCTTCCTTCAGACTAAATGTATGCAGTGCTTTGCATAAATATTTATCCCATGAACTTTTCCACATTTTGTAGTGTTACAACCTGGAACTGAAATGGACTTAATTGGGATTATACACTATATGGCCAAAAGTTTGTGGACACCTGACCATCACACCAATATGTGGGCCTCCCTAAACTGTTGCCACAATGTTGGAAGCACACATTTTCTATCCTGTACCATTACGATTTCCTGTCACTAGAATTAGGGGGTCCAAACATGTTACAGAATGACAAAACCCCTTTGCACAAAGTGAGGTCCCTAAAGACATGGTGTGCCAAGGTTGGAGTAGAAGAACTTGAGTGTCCTGCACACAGCCCTGACCTCAACCCCACTGAACACTTTTGGAATGAACTGGAACCCTGACTGTGCCCCCTAATGCTCTTGTGGCTGAATGGGCAAATCCACACGGCCACATGCCAAAATCTAGTAGAAAGCCTTCGCACAAGAATGGAGGTTATTATAACAGTAAAAGGGGACTAAATCTTGAATGAGATGTTCAAAAAGCATAAGGTGCAAAACTCAAAAGCATGAGTGTGATGGTCAGGTGTCCACATACTTTTGGCCGTATAGTGTATGTCATGAATCTGCACAAATTAATCCATATTCAAGTGGGGAGAAAAATCAATAGCATTTGCAAAAGTATTTACAAGTAAAAAAAAACATAAAAGGTGTATAAATTGCACAAATATCCACCCTGTTGGCATGAAACCTAAATTAGTTACGTAATTATTTGAATGGAGTCCACCTGTGTGCAATTAAAGTGTCATGTGACCTCAATACAAATACACCTGTTCCTGGGAGGGTCCTGAGTTTGTTAGAGAACATACCTAAACAAACAGAATTATGAAGACCAAGAAAATATTCAAACAATTCTGAAAGAAAGTTCTAGAAAATGATCAATGAGGTATTGGTTACAAAAATATCCCAAAATTTAGACATCCCTCAGAGCAATGGAAAGAAATGGACAGAAGATAGTATAACCATGACTTTGTCTAGAGGAGGCCATCGACCAAAAGTCCATGTCCATGTAAAAATGGCAACCAGATCCCTGCAACTAATTGAGAATGCAGTTGCTTTATTTTTAATATCCTAAATTACTACTCCCCTTGTTGCTACATTGTCTCCTCTGGAACCCTCCGTGTTCTCCTTCCTGCTGCCTGCATTAGATTTCAAACACTGATGCTTGCTTACAAAGCCCAAAATGGACCAGTTCCCACCAATCTGAAGAAACACCTGTCGGACCTCACTTTGTACCCAATTCCTTTCAAGCAACAAGCACAGCTCAACTTATCCTTTAAAACATATAGCAGACCTTTCCCCTTCCTGACACCCAGAGGGTGGAATGAACTTCCCCTGGCTGAGCATTAACACAACACTAAGGGGGGAAAAAACCCTCAACCTGTCCTTTATTTTCTTATCTGTACTAACTGCCACACTAGCAGGGTTTTAGCTTCATAGTATTTGTAGTCCCTGACCTGTTTGTAATATATATAATATATAGTATATAGTATAGTATAAATGTGAAGATATGCTGTTTGTGTAAAAACTCTAAATGCAACAAATGAAGCAAAAAATCTACTACAACTTTCTGCATAATCTTTCTGTCAGTATTGTAGCAAACTGGACACACACTGAGTGACTATCAGGCAACTCCTGCTATCTTGCTATTGCCTAATAATAGTTTCTCTTTTTTCAAGAAGATATGTGACATTTCAGGATTGAAATTATATCACATTTACTCAAAGATTTTCTCAATACACATTAAGTAAAGGGACAACTATTAGATCAGAGTGTCATTTCCATGGTCTTTGTCATCAACAACAACAAGCTAACATTACTTCACACCACTTACTTACTTCCACATAACAAGCTACACTGAAGCTAAGCAATGTTTCAAAAGTAATGGACACTAACGGCTAGCTTGCTAGCAAAGAAACATCAGCTACCCAGTGATAAATAGCAAGAATGGATGAGAAGAGATTAATAAAAGAGATTCAGAAGTTTATGGATTTATACGGTCCCAAAGACCCCAATTATAGACACAGTGTCGAAGAAGAGGGAGCTTGGGGGACAATAACAAGTCTTTGACTAGGTTTCTACGTCTTTGTGCTAAGAAATATGCCTCAGTGACCACAGCATACCTTCCCTTCTAGTTGGCACTCATAGCTGTACTACTTGCTGGCTCCTTTTGTTAAGATGGCTGAAAGTTGATAAATACATTCATCATTGAAAAAATGTTAGCATGAATATACTATATAGGAGGTTGCACACATCCCAGAACATATTAGCTAGCTAACATGAGATTAAAGTGTAGCTCTTGGATATAAGCTATTTGTACAACTAGCTAGCTATGTTTGATTGTTGGTAAAAGAGTTACCCCCTTTTTAATAGCAGCAAGTTTAATAAAGTGTAAAGACTTTAGTCTATTTTGTCTTTTGGAAACATTATATTATTGTTTATATTGAACTTTCAAATTTGATCTCATGGCGAACTTTGGTTGAATTCAAGTGAATGAGGACATGATTGGATTTGGTTTAATTTCATGCAAATTCCTAGAAAAGGTACAAATACAGCTATAATTTGTTTTCTGTATTTTTTTTTCTTCTTCTGTTTTTGGTAAAGACCTTGAAAGATGCTTCCCTAGCTTACTCAACTCACATTTAGAAAAGATAGAAACTTTGTCTAAAAGTTCCACAGGGCATCTATTTCAGTCCAACTCAAGCTAAGGAGCTGTTGCATAAAGTTATGTTCTGCAAATTGTTATGTGTCATTATATTTAATAAAAGAAAAGTTACTTCTTTTTACTGCTCTTTATCATCAATTTTATTTTTCCGGAAACTTTTCGTTTTATCATATTGGAAAGCATCCTTGCTTTACAGAATTACTTTGTGTCTGGTACTTTATATACTGTATCTTTAGTAAATCTTTATTCAGTTTTAGAAGAAACTTAGCTGTCACACTTGCTCCTCTCTCTGCAGGTAAAACCAGAGAGCATCAAATATGTTTTTATGTGAAAAGTGGTCCATTATTTAATGGTACTTCTTTTTTTAACAGCATAAAACGTACATACCCACAAAAGTATTTTTTTTTCCTTTGGAATGCCTGGAAACCTAAAAGGTGTTTTTTTTTTTTTTTTTTTTTTAACAATACATTACTACAGATATTAATATATAAAGTGCATATATATATATATATATATATATGTGTGTGTATATATATATATATATATATATATATATATATATATATATATATATATATATATATATATATATATATATATATATATACATATAGCCTTCCATCATTATATTGCCTTTTTGATGCCTTTCTTTTTTTCAAATGACCTATCAATATACGCCATCAAACAAATTCAGACCATGACATCATCAGCCACTGGACTGCCAAGAAAGGCATATTGAAATGACCAGCCTATCACTCCATGATGGTTTTGACATCAAACTTCAGAAATAAAATGGTCTCTAAATTTCCCAATGTTCTCTCCCTGACCCCAGAACTCACCTGAATAAATCAGTCTTTCCTGCTCAGCAGAGCCCAGGACCCTGAGGAGTCAGAAAGAGAGAGGGAAAGTGAGAGGAAAGAGAGGAATGGAAGAAAAGCAGTGTAATAAACTCTGAATTAGCCTCATTCGAGCGTACGATCTGCTAAGCAATCGCTTAGGTGAGAAAATTTCATTTAATCCAATAATAAAGGATTTTTAGATGATTATTAATGAATCTAATATTTAATTCAACAACAATTCATTTTACAAACACAAAAAAACATAATGATTGTCAAATTACTATTGTAAACTCATTTTCCGAACTGTACTTTTTAATTGCACAGGAATTTTAATGGGTGCATAGCGCGAGGCCTCCCAGCTGTTAATATCAACATGTCGAGTTCACTAATGGCAACAAATTTCGCTTCACTCATCTCTCCATGCCCACAGCACTGATCTCCATACTAACTAGCAGAATGCATTATAGCGCTCATAAATCCGGCACGCTGTGTGCACGAGCATATTCCCACGCAGAGAGAGAGAGAGAGGGAGAGAGAGGAAAGGGAGGGCAAGGGAAAGAAGGAGGCTCTGGCAAGCCCTGGCGTGTCAAAGCTGGGCGCGAGAAGCACACTGCCACCCCCACTAAGATCTTTTTTGAAGTCCACCCGGATCCCAGTGCCATCTGGATGGGCTATGTGTGGCTGGCCCAGATCGGAATGCTGCCAGCAGTCCCCGATAGCACAATATGGCCCTTTCTTTAATGAACTACTAACTGTCCGCTTTTTAAATCGAAGTGACATTTTAGCCCTTTATCAGTGACATTTCCAAGGGCCGACACATCATCCATTTATTTGCATTCCTTTTCTTGTACAGGATCCTACTCTTGCATAAAGCGATGTTCTTAAAGCTGCTATATTCCTTTTCATGTTTCCTTGGTGTGCGCATGTTTTGGTTATTTTTGATAATAAATATTATGACCACAGTGCATTTCCTGTCTTATCTCTATGGCTCTGATAAACAGCTAAATCTAAATAAAAATGGGTAGTCACTGAAGAGACACACTGAAACACAGCATAGCAGCTATGTGCAGAAGCCTTAAATACCCTGCTGAATTGTAGCGCAAGCTCTCCAAAGCTGTTTCATTCCTCTTTTCTCTCTAACACTCCATCCACATGCTTTTTTTTTTTTTTTGAAGGAGTGCAAACAGTCAGGGCCCACATTGGCAGGTAACAGCGGTGAACTAATGCTGCATTTAAAATGTGTGGACTTTACATATTTGAATTTCATTTTCAGGCTAATGCCAGGGCAAACACGCTGTGGGTAATGGCAGGGCTGGATGGAATATAGAGGCCTGTGGTGGCAGGAGCAAACGCAGCCTTGCTCACTCTCGACATTTCAATTATGCACAGGTAAAATGATACCTTTAAAATAAGGTGATTGTTCAAGCACAGATTTTAAAACGAAAATAGAAATGAAAAGAAGATAAATTGACCCAATACAGATATGGATACCCATCTGATGATGTCTTCTTTAAAAACTACATTTTTTTAACTGGAGCACTTCACTGTTAAACTCTTTCACGCACACACAAAAAAAAACAATTACACTGAAAATATAATAAATATATTAAAGTATAATTAAGCAATATTGATATCAAGAGTGTGGTAATACTGAATTTTGGCACGGCTGTGATTCGGCCGTAGGCAAGAGCCAGCAGGGTGTGTGCCATAGCTAATCACAGCCGTGCCAAAATTCAGTATAACCACATGATTGCGAGCGCGATATTGCTGTTATTCAACAGTTCTGTAAACAAGAAATTAATATCGAGTTACTGATATTTCGGACATAATATGGCCAAATGCTCTGTTTATTTTTGCTCGACTATCTGAAATAGATCCTGAAGAAGCCATACTCACTTTATAGCATGTCGGCTAGCTGGCTAGCTAGCTCACATTGATTTGTACGTTCCCTTCCCCTCCCATTCCCTTCATCTTCATCTGATCTCATATTTTAAGTCAAAAGTAATATTCATGAAAAGTATTGTTTGCCATGTTCACTGATGATGTTTCTAACACTACTTTAGTAACACAATTTCATAATCTTTGTTACAGGAGCCAATATCTGATATGTTTTCTCTGATATCCAGTCCACCATTTTTTTTGCTGGTATCAGCCCGATACTGATACCGGGTACTGGACTGGTGCCATCTCAAATAAAAACAAAATAAAATAAAACTATGAATGGTTAAAATAAGTAGCAAAAACAAGTCTAATGACAAAGAGATTGACTGATTTGCAAACTTGATTATATATTATCTAATATGTATTTTTTAAATAGAATCTTCTATAATGTAGACTTTCTGTACTACCTTGCAGTATTTTCCTATTTTCCTCTGTATACTACTGACTACCTCTAATTACTCTGCTGACTCATCTTTGGACACTTTGTCCAGCCTTGAGCACATGGGGGACAATTGAACATGAATCCTATTGTAGTGAGATTTGTCTCTTTAAGATGGCCCTTGAGTTCAGCCTAAGGCTACTCTGTTTACAGACCATGGACAACAGGGATTAGCCAAATATCATTAAAGCATGCAGTAATAAAACTGGATCTGATTTATGAATGAAGATGGCATGCAAATTACTGGCCAATGTGCATGCAATACTGAAACAGAGAGGAAGAGAGAGAGAGAAATAGAGGGGAGTGATATCACTTCTGAGCTCATAGTACTTGATGGGAACAAAGCTATTTGACTAAGTGGTTGAACATGGGGGGTTTGCCTTCCTATTATAGTCGAGTGTTTTCATGATCCCTCGTTGGAGGTGACAAGAGTGGGGGGAGAGAGAGAGAGAGATATGAAGTTGTGTAGTGCTGGACAGTATAATTGGTAGGTCTTTGTTGGTTCAGTCTGGATACCTGTTCACAGTAAAGTCTCATTAATGAGTAGGAAAAAAAGTGAATTCCCATCACTTATAATGAACATAGGTACGTGTGTGTGTGTGTGTGTGTGTGTGTGTGTGTGTGTGTAGGCTCGGCCTCTCACCTCTCAGAGGAGGTGTAAGTTCAGCCTCTCACTCTTCCATACAGGAGACGGAGGCTGAGTGAGGGAGCCATCACACAACATGGCGAGAATCTCTCTTCATTAATCATAGTCATTAATATTGATTTAGAGCAAGGAGCCCCCTCTGCTGGGTAACCACCACATTTTCACACACAACCTCCTCACCGCTCTACTGCTGGCCTTCTTTTCCTGTTTGGTGCACCACAGCTTAATGTTTCTCTTATTCTTTTGCAGTGTATCTATTTAGACACTTTTTAATGCATCCATATTGTACTAAAATGGTAATGATGGCAGGAAGATTGTGCTTTTTGTCTGGTAAAAGTTCTCAGTTCTTTAACTCCAAACTGCAGCGCAGCTCTACAGTGGAGAACAACAGGAAATGTCCTTAAGGACACCCAGAACTATGAAATTAATGCTGTTCTTGGACAGGCTTCCAGCTCCAATTGTTGTTGTTATTGTTGTTGTTTTTTTTTTTTTCATTTTCCCAATCCCATCTTACGGCGAGTTCCTGGGGCCTGTTCCTCTTCCCTTTATTGTGAGAAACATTAATTGAAAGGTGTGCTGTGTTGCTGGTTTGTTATTCTTGCTGGCTTTTCCTTCAGGACTTTTTTTTCTGTTTGTTTGCCTGAAGTGCTGACAGACTTACATAGCGTGACTTCCTCTGCCACTCCAGACGTTTAGAAAAGAGAATCATTTACCCACGGTGTAATGTTCATTTAGTGGAATGACTGTTTCTCTGGATTTTGTTAAGACTAAATCGAATATAGACGTTACGGATTCTTTTCATAGATTAAATCTTTTAATAGAATAAATTAGTCTTGATCATGTTAAATCTTCAGTGAAGTTGCTGTTGTTAATAATAATAATAATAATAATAATAATAATAATAATAATATGAAAGTATATTATGATTTATTCTTAAAATATAATACAATATAATATAAAAGGTTTTTTTTAGATTAATAACTTTTATTTTTCAAGTGCACATATTTTTAACACATATATTGCATATAAAGCTTTATTATCAGACTCCTAATTCTGTCCAACCTCCCAAACAGTGCACACACACACACACACACACACACACACACACAAATACACACACTGTCCTTGCCACCTGTCTGTACTTATCATTAACAGCAGAGTGAGTTGCTGGACGGATTCGTGTTGTCATTACAGGCTTTGACTGCTGTGTTATTGCAACAGTGACACACACTTACACACTCAGCGACAGAGTTCAACCCTCAAACTGCTCCAAAACAAATGTAATATCCGGTATTTGGAGCGAGTGAGCGAGAGAGAGAAGGATGAATAAACACTGGCTGATATGGGAAAGGATATATGAGATTTCTGACAGCGATATTATTGGTGGAGTCGACTCCCCGACACGCCAGGCGTAATTTGTGTCAATCAAATTACATTTACCATCGTGTCGTTCCTGGAGCTGCAGTAATTTCTCATATTGTCTTATTCTTTTTTTTTCTTTTGATGCCCAAAATCCATCATATCTGGGAAAATGGATAAGTGCTCTGCAACACTCATATTGCCTGCTCTCTCTATTACGGTGTGTTGTCATCGGATCTGCGGATGAAAGTTTGAATAATAAGAAGAGCTTTACGGACTTTAGGTTCCAGTTTGTGTTCTGAGCCATTTTTTTCCCTCCGCAGAGAACGCGCATCAGCAAGCGGGTCAATAGGTTTGACATTTATCATTTTCTGAAGGGGGCCAAGCACTGTTCCTCATCTTAATAATCCTCATTTTACTCGCTTGCTTTGACTTTAGATTTGTGTGTCTTATTCACTCTTATTCACCCTAATTTAACCCTTTTGTTAAAATGTGATACTTAATTTTGTATTTTTGTCAATTTCTACAACATCTGGTTGGCTGCACTCATTTATTTTATTTAACATTTCACCCATCCTTTTTGGCATGCCACACTCCAGACCAGTTTAATACACTGCTTCTCCTTCTTTTGTTGAATGGAATTAAGAGGCATGAACTTTGACAGCCTCCGCCGCCTTCCGTGTCCAAGCATGTCACACTGCATAATGATTACAGTACAATCGTGTGACATTATTCAGATCTGGTCTGGAGAAATGAATGATAAACCTGGGGTTATGGCTACTTCATTAGAGAGGTTGATAAGGTAGCTAATCAGTGGCGAGCAAATGTCATTACATAAATTACGATTGTGACTTTGATGCATATTCCCACAGAAGCATATGATCCACAGTGTTCTTCTTAGAAGAAGATGGAAGAGAAAATATTTCTTCTCTTATTAGATACCTACTAGACTAGATATGTAATTGCTAAAAAACAGATTACAAATTTAAAGGTCAGGTAGCAGCCTAAAAGCTATTGTCTACCTCCAACTGTAGCGAGAAAAATAGATATGGTTTATTAAGATAATGTTTTTTAATAGAATTGTTTTATTATGCATGTAGAGTATACAGATCATTAGATACTATTTAAATTGTGATCCTTTATTTCATTCTGTATCAATTTTCAAGTGTACAAATGCATTTATTTAATCTTTACCTATTATTATTATTATTATTATTATTATTATTATTATCATTTTGGTTTGGTTCAGGATGGTGCAAGGGTGTAAAATTCAAGCCCACACTGATGACATCACTTGTCACACATTCTTGCTATCTGCTGGTATGACATCACTCCACAGCCAGCTAGTGTGTACAGCTCTCCAAGGCCCGTGTCTGAGATGTGCGTGTGTGTGAGTGTGTGTGTGTGTGCGCGCGTGCCTATGTTCACATCGTGTTGTTTTGGCCCCAGGCAAAGCTGAGGGCTGTGGGGACATCCCAGGTGCTGCAGAAGGGGCTGGTTTTGATGCCATTACAGTACCAGACACTCGCTCACAATGCACACTGATACAAAGATTATCAGCCAGGAAATAATGCATTTTATCTGTAGTTTATCTGTAGTTCTTCTCACTTTAGTTTTTATTAAATATTACCATCATTCCTTAGTGCATTTGCAGTATTGGTTAGTATCTGAAGTTACAAAAGAAATAATAATTAACTATCATTTAAGACACTTTAATAAGAACATTCAAGTGCAACCATGTTTTATTCTAAAACCTCATATGACGTAGTCATTATGTAACAATTTCTTAGAGTTAGTAGTCTAGAGGAGAAGCAGCCAGACACTCTGCACCACAAACTAGCCCACTGCCCCGCAGCATGTGGCTGAGACTTTTTGCCCCCTAGGCAGGACTGAAACACGGCCCCCAGGCCACACTGAAGGGCCTGATCAGCACCACTTCTCTCTCTCTGTCTCTCTTTCTCTCTCTCTCTCTCTCTCTCTCTCACCCTCTTATTCAGAGTAGGCACGTCTGGCATGCCAGAATAGATTCTAGAGGGCACTGCTACTGTTATCATTCTTGCTCTATCGATACGATAGTCTTAGGAATTCTTTTGAGCGCACAGTGAGATCGGGCATTTCCTTGCAGTGTAATACATCGATTAAATGTATGTGGCAAAACGTTAATTTATAAATATTTGCAAATGTAATTGGAAAGGTCTAGTGATTTAGTTAGAAAACGCCTACAGACAGAGATAGAGACAGAGGAGAAGAGAAAACAGAGATTTGTTTTCCTTCAATTTTGCTGCGCTCATCAAGCTGTGGATCAATAGCAGCGAGTTTTTGAGGGAGTTTCAGTGGGGGTTAAGTTTTGACAGTCCGTGGTTTAGTATGATTCAAGCTTGCCTGGGAGAAATACGATCGATTCACCTGAAAAGCCGCACGGGGAATTTCAGTCAATAAAACCCTCCATGTGTATTTTTACTAACCAACATTTAATAATGCTGCTAAAATGCAGAGGATTAAGTCAATTACACTATGTAGGCATTCAGAAATAATTATTCCTGCAGGTGAATCAATCTGTTCTTAGCAAATAGAAATGTTTCTCATCAGTTTGAATCAGGCTAAAGATGTTACATGAATTTGTGTGGAGTGAGTGAGGGAGAGAGTAAGTGAATATTACTGAAGTGGGGAAGTGAATGAAAGTGAAGGAGGGAGTGAGAGAGAGAGGGAGGGAGTGACTGAGGGAGTGAGTGAATATTACTTAGTGAGGGAGTGAGTGAATACTACTGAGCGAAGGAGTCAGTGTTACTGAGTGAAGGAATGAGTGAAGGAGTGAGTGTTACTAGGTGTGGGAGTGAGTGAGGGAGTGAGTGAGGGAGTGAGTGTTACTAGGTGAGGGAGTGAGTGAGGGAGTGAGTGAGGGAGTGAGTGTTACTAGGTGAGGGAGTGAGTCAGGGAGTGAATGTTACTGGGTGAAGGAGTGAGTGAGGGAGTGAGTGTTACTGAGTGAAAGAGTGAGTGAGTGAGTGAATGTTACTGTGTGTGAGGGAGTGAGGGAGTGAGTGTTACTGGGTGAAGGAGGGAGTGAGGGAGTGAGTGTTACTGGGTGAAGGAGGGAGTGAGTGTTACTGAGTGAAAGAGTGAGTGAGTGAATGTTACTGTGTGTGAGGGAGTGAGGGAGTGATAGTTACTGGGTGAAGGAGGGAGTGAGTATTACTGAGTGAAAGAGTGAGTGAATGTTACTGTGAGGAAGTGAGTGAAGGATGATGATTATTATTATTATTATTATTATTATTATTATTATTATTAGTACCACCACCGGCAGTGGAAAGCTGACAATTTCATTTTGTTTGGTGTTTAAATATATTGAATCAAAGCCCTGTGTTGATCCACAATTACCTCCTCAGCTCAAGTTTGCACGTTTCTGTTTGAATGTGGAGTGACAGCAGGTATTTAGAGACACACACAGATACAGACACACAGATGCTCCTTGTGCTCCTCCTGCCTCTTGACTGGGCTACATCCATCCAGATGGCACATGAGAGGCACATCCTGCAGGTTGGTGACAAAAACATGGGCACTGCTGTTTTCTCTCTGCACAGACGCTCGAGCGGCGAGCCCCGTTTGATTCCAGCCCTGACGCGACACATGAAAGAAGACGGCAGGACGTCCTGCCGACGAGAGAACATCAGCAACATGCTCTGCACCTATCAGCCATCAAAGCGCCTGTGCATGTGAAGTGTGTGCCACTGCTGTTGTCTTGAAGAGAAGGAAATAAGAGGTGCTTGCTGGAGACAGATAGACTTATATGTTACACAGCAGAGGGCTTTTGTTGCCCAAACTGACTTTTGACATTTAGTTTGATTTCTTGTTTCATGCTGCAAAAAAAGACATACATATAATTCAGTGATTCTTGTAGTACAGTAAGCATGCTTAGAAGTGCTGCAAGACACATGCTGTGTCCTTAATGCTTACTTCAATGAAATTCACTGGATTCAATAAAATTGGATAAACACTGGAGCTTTAGGAACATATAAGACATAAAACATTATAACTTTCATTTGGATGGCCTTTTTAAATCAATCTCAAATAATCTATAGACTGTCGTTTGAATCCTCAACAACATATCCAATACTTATTCAACATCAAAAAAACAAAAGAGTCCACTTGAACAAATTCTCCGACTTGGATTGAGCTAATTTGCAGATCATCTATTAAATATCAAAAGCTATAAACTGGACCATCCAAATGAAATGAAAAAAAAGGGACTATTCTATAGAAGATCTACTAAACATCAACAACCAGAAACTAGTGATAACACTTTACTATGAGGTCCATAATTAAGCAATATATTAATACTTAACTATTGTTTTCTTGATAACGAATTAATACATGCACTAATCCTTAGTGCACCAGCATATACAGCCAACTGAGTCATATATTATTTGTGACTATTGATGGTAAGGGTTAAATATTAGCATCTTATTAAATCATACTGTTAATTAATATTATGACTTGCAGTATTAAAAGATAATTTCCATATTTAAGAAAACTGAGACAATTTGCAATTTGTTGCTTTGAGATCATATGAACGACTTTATTGATGTGAACAATGGACTATTTAAATAAAAAGAAAGAAAAAAATGGACAAAATGGCAGTCTATAGAGTACATATAGATTATTTTATTAAATGAATTAATAAACAGTATACATACATTCAGGTGATTCCAGCACTGGAAGGTGCAGCATTGTCAGTTTCCTAATGACACATTAAGAGTGATAAAAAGGGACTGGCATGGCCCACAGAGCAGCTATGGCTGTGTGTGGCTGACAGTAAAGGCCTCCTGGGCAACTAGGTGGGCTATAATGCTTTTTCATCTTAAGTGTGTGTGTGTGTGTGTGTGTGTGTGTGTCGAAAGAAAACCACAGAGGTTCTCCTCTCACAGATTTCCCACCATGAGTGTAAGGTGTGTTTGATGGAGTTTAAGAGACTGCTGTAACTGAATACTGAAATATTGACTCCTAATAACTGATGTGCATCACTCCATTTGTATAACTGTAATATCTTCAGAAGATTAATCATGCTTTTTTCCTCAAAAGAAATCCATATCTACTATGTTAAATTTGCCATAGCTTTACTACTATGGTTGACAAAAAAAAAAAAAAAAAAAAAATAGGAGTAAATATATGTCTATAAAAGGAATTTTATTGCTATAGCATTTTTTTTCTTCCTGATGTGTTTACCTGCAACTGAACACTAAAGAATTGCTTTAAAATTACTTTCTTCTATAAACTTTCTTTCTTACATCTGCTATATATGTGATCTGGGAAAACTCATAGGATGTTGCAGTGGCTGAATTCAGTAAAGACCCCAAAATGATGAAAAGTGACATTTTTACCAAAACTTTTCTGCCTCTAATTTAAGAAACTGTAAATAAATGTTACCAAAATGATGCAGAAATGTTTTTATTTACTTCATTACTTTGGCTATGAGCCAGTTTAACAGACTGTTAAAAAATTGCTAGCTGAGCATGATTTCCTCACACAGTGAACGTCACACATTGATGAAGTTGGTAGTTACATGCCCTACTGAAATGTACAGTACATTAGTGTAATACATTCAGTTTGTAAATGATATAAATGGCTGTTAAATATCTGTGATGCTCACACACCCTCTCTGACACTGCGGAGATTACAGCAGACAAATTTCTAATGTTTGTATTTAAAAAAAAAAAAAAAAAAAAAAAAAGGAAATTTATCAAACAGGCCAAACTCACTGAATTAAACAAGGACTGCTAAGGTTAATAATGCAACTATGAGCATATGCACATGGATAGAGCTAGCCTTTTATCTATCTATCTATCTATCTATCTATCTATCTATAGCAGTAACGATCAGCTGAGACAAGATGACAGTTTTGCTGAAATAAGACAATTTTAAGTAAATCTGCTTGTGACAATACTGTAGTTCATAGAAATATTAGGTGTTAACTATTACTAGGGTTAATATTTAAATCAGCATCCCTGGTGGATGTCACTGCTGAAATACTGAAGGCCCAATTTGCCATAAACATCATAATTTTAAGCTTAAAATAATTTAAGTTTGATATTCAGTAATGTAACCAAAAAATACTGTAATGTAACCAAAATGTAGTAATGTAAGCTAGAGAGCAGTTGTTGACAGTAAATTGCTTCAGTAGCACAAATCATTCTTCTCTCCCTCGCTGCTCATATTTATGTGCCCTTGCCCTTGTGCTCTGTGAGCAGTATACACCTTGCAAGTCCAAAACATCAATTCAAAGCAAATATGTGTCTTTGTATGCGTGTATAGCTTGACATAACGAGCAAGGTGGAGGGGGGGAAAGACGAAAAGAAGAAACTGATGGCACATTATACGGGCTGTGCTTTGGCAGAAAAACGCTCTGTGCCTTTAAGCAACTCATGAAAAATGAAAGAGATTTGTCTGTCATCAGCATGCACGCGCTCTGACCTTGACTCCAGACAAGTCTAATGGGGGTTCTGAATTTTTTACGGGAGAAGGTGGAACTCCACAAGGTATTAAAAGAAAACAATAGTGGTACAGCGGCACTGAGGAAGAGAGATATAAGTTTTGAGATGCTACTGTAATTAATTTCTGCTTCACAGGCATACAGAAACTCACACAGACTAAAAAAAATGTTTTCTATTCTCTATCTCTGCACTACAGTTTCTTAGTTTCTGTCTCTTTGTTTTTTCTATCTTTTTGCACTTTCATCTTTTTTGTATTGTGGAATTGTTAATGTTGAAAAACACAATGCCTGTGAGGGAGAAAAAAAAAACACTCTCAAACAGTGCCACAAGATCACAAATGCACAAATTCTGACTATAGGGACACTGGGGAGACCAAAATCAGGCCAACCATCAGTCCTAATGGGGACAAGGCTTCTGCAGTGATGCTACGGTGTCTGCACTGGGTCATTTTAGTGACAATGGTGCAGAGTAATAGGTGCACTAGTAATATGAAGTAAAGTAAAGAAGGAGATCACTGCTGAAGAGCCCTCAGGGGAGTATTGTAGAGGAGTGAGGGGCCTACAGTGGAAAAGCAGGGGCCCCTTAGTCTCATTCCTTCCTCCCTTAACCCCTTCACTGACGAGGTCACTCTGGAAGGAGGGGAGAGAGTAATTCAATCCCCAGACTTATTCAGGGCAAGGCCAGCACTCTCACTGACAACAGTCTCAAATTAGAGACAAACCAGCACACTGGAGCAAACTTCGAGAGAAGGAAAGACAGATAGAAAGAGAGAGAGCGGACAGAAAGAGAGAGAGAGAGACAGAGTTCAAAGCCTCTGCCTTACACACCACCATACTAATCATGTGATGAATACCACTCAGTGACTTTGCACGACAGGAATTTGAATCAGAAGTGCAGTTAATATTGGTGACACAAGAAATGCTGCTTAAAATAATACACAGCAATTCCAGCTCCCATTCAGTCAAAAATAAACTAAATGAAATGATAAATAACTTATAAAATCTTAACTGTACTAAGTGTCAGAGATTACATATTTTGGTAATATGTGAGAAATGTAGGCATGTGAATGGATTTTCACTGACTACACATTGACACTTTTGTTGCCTCTTTGTTTGCTAACTCAATATAGTTCATAGAGCGCGTAGAGAAGGCTTTGATACTCTTCTCTCTATTTACATCTATAAAGCTTTATATAGCACCAATAACTCTGCCGGAGACAGTTATAACGTAGCAAGCCGCTTCTGAGGTATTGTTTATGCCTTATCATTATGGGCTTGTTATTGCCTGTTGTTTTTGTATGTATTCTATGCAAACTGTGAGCTTCAGAAGACAAATGTGACATATCTATAAGCAGTCGACACATGCTGGATGAATATATAGTAAAGAACATGCTGCTTTTAAAAAAAAATCCATAGTAAATAATGCATGACATTAAAATGGATGTCATAAGAAATTTCATCAATTTTCTTTTTTTTTTCTGATCAGAATCGTTTGCTGCAATTCATTTTCCAAACTGGGAAACACAACGATACATCGTACATCTTGCTCAAATTAATGCTATCATGTCTTGTAATCAGTGAGTAGGAAATCATGTTAAATGAGGAGTAAAATTAAACATTATTAGACGAACTGTGGATCTGAGCTGACTATTATTTTCAACGTCACATCATATTAGTTGTGATTTTCCCAGCAATAGTGATAGAAAAAGAAAAAAAAAAACAACAAGAAAAAAAAGAAAAGAAAAACAGTTGCCTGGCTTTTTGGAGTTTATTTGCATGTAAATTCCTGCGAGCAGCTTGCGTCTGCCTCCATCGCTGTCGGCTGTTGGCTGGTTAGAGGCCACTCTTCATGTTTATTATGCGGCTACGCTGTATTTGGGTTGTGCTTCTATGTAATACATGATCAGCTTGGTTGACTGAGGGAAAGATGATCCCCCCACCTTCCGCAACTCGCAGTTCACAGGCATTACCATCTTAATAAGGGGGTTGATTTTGCCCCCGGGCTGAAGAGAGGGGGGTGGCACCGGCGCAGGTGTGTGTATATATATGTGTGTGTGTGTGAAAGCGTGAGTAACCCAGGGGTTGTTAGCACAGATCAGTCATTTTAAGGGCAAGTAGAATTGAACCCACCCTATTAAAGAACATTATATAGAAAGGCTAAAGTAAAGATAGCAGTTGAAATGTTTGGTTTAGTTTCACACTGCACTTAATGTAACCAAAAATCAAAACAAAGTGCTGGCTGAGGGTGGCGTAGGGCTTAAAATGTACTCGTAAAACTCATTCATTCATTTGTTCAGCACACAAAAATCATCCAAATAATATCCATATTGCATTTCTGGAGTTCTACAGCTCTGTCCTTTGGTTCAGTTTGTGCCTCATGGCTCAGTTTAGCAGCTCACATCTATAAAAAAAAATGCGCACAAAACCCAAAATACATGGCATGTTGAGTTCATTTCCTGCAGTTGGGTCAATTCAGAGTTGAATCACTTTCTCACTGTAATCAAACTGCTTTAGAGTTTACTTGGAGCTGGGCTGAGGTCAAGTCACTCCTGGGCCCAAGTGTGATTGCTGTGTTTTCACCTGCTTAACTAAACACACAAGGGTTTATTTTAAATGGACTAAACACTGCATATGTGAAATCACCCCACTGTGCTGTTATTTAATTATATAGTGTAAGCTCTGATATACATTAAAAATAGTCCAGATCTTTTTTTTTTTCATCTCATTGTGTCAAGTTTGACTGTATTTCATCCCATTCTTGGGTGCTATTCAATAAATTATGCAGAAATGTATGAGCTCCATCACCTCAATAGTTAATCAAAAAGGGCTTGATCTAATTTAAACTTCTTTTCAACACGACTTTCCAAACCCACTAATCGCATTTCCACCACATTGCTGAAATTCCACTGTGAGAGAGTGGGAGAGAGGAGCTAGTCTCAGGTGAGAGAGAGCTAATTTCCCGTGCTGAGCTCAGGCCCGATCCACATCTGAACATAAAGCACTGTCATTACACTCTAAAGTGAATAATAGCCGTTCTCTCTTGGCGGCGTAAATTTGGAGAGTGATCTGCTAATCGCTTCCCTCTCCTGTTTGATGGCTGTGCTCCCTGCGCTAAGGGCTCGTCAATAGTGCCTCAGTAATTAACGAAGTGGCATGGAACTGGAGGGAGATCAGACAGCAGGATTAGTTCTGCCAGGTTCTCCGAGAGTCGATACATACTGGATGCTGGAACTCGAGCTCCTCACCACACATTTACATACCTACCCCAGATAGCACTTGTAAAAAAAAAAAAAAAAAAAAATGGCACTCTTTTTCTTTTCCTTCAGTTTGAGCAATGTATAATCAGCAGGGTCTTGTTTGGTGTGATGAGAAACAGCTTAGTTTACAAAACTGTGAAGAGTTGTTTTTCCAGATTAAATAAATTTATGAATAAGTAAAGGTCTGGAATGTATAAGCCAAAGCTTGCTTGACACCTTCTTGGAGATCTATTCCCTCCTGCAGAGTTTATTTTCAGTCCTAATCTGAATCATCTGGTTCTAATATCCCTCTGCCTGATTAGTATAAGATTTGGGTTGCTGTTTAACAAATTTAGATTAGCAGGACATTTTCTACAAAATACAATTCTAGGAAAGTCATGTTTAACTTGTTGTATATGTTCGTATGTTCTTACTACATTGGTGCAAGTTTTTCAAACATGGCTAGGAACATTAACACTAACGTTTCCATAATGTTAGTTTTAGTCTAACTGAGAACATCGTGTGAACAACATGCTAATAACAATGCAAAGAATAACATTATTACAGCTGGTGTTTTTAGACCGTTGCAGGGATGTTATGCTTGGAACATTATTAGAACATTACACAATGTTCTAATGATGTTCTTTGTTAGTTTTAGAGCCATAAACTCGCATACTCCACTTTTTGTTATTTTCCAAAGATCCATAATGTTTTGAAAATGCTTTGAGGAAATACTAGTTTAATTCTCTAATCATGGACTCTGACATAATTCATGAATGTGTGTAGACATTGTTTCACTATAATTATGTACAGTACATAGTTTTGAATGATGCCCCTGTTCTGTGAAAGTTTTGGCCATTAAACTGAACTCCAGCTTAAGTGTTTAAGCAGGTCGAGTAGCACTTAACGTAAGTTAAAACCATATTCACCATTCAGCCATGCTGCATTTATTACAGCTCGTATGTGGCCTGGCAGTGCAGAGCTGTTTTACAGCAGTACCATTATGATGTGGAATAGGTCAGCGTGTGGATGGGTGGAAAGGTGCTTGCGCCGGCTGCAGCGCATTACATGCTTAACCTATCATATACAATTACTGTTTGGAAAAGCCTTCCTAACCTTTAACAAAAACGGCTTAGCCTTTGCGTTTACACAGCTTCAGCCTGACAGTTTAAACAGGTTACAGTGTGAACTGCAGTATAAAAACCCATATGGCCCAATCTAGCTGAATGAAGTAGTGTGTTTCTGGTTTTAATAATGACACTTTCCTGTCTGGGAATCGGGTTTTGGGGTTTGTGGCATGCCTAAGAGTGGTGGTGGACCTGCAGCTGAAGACAAATGTTAAAATGATAGTGGCAGGGACACAATGTTTAAATAAGAGGCTGTTGGATTTGGAACAATTTATGGTTTTATGGTTGTGGAGCCCCAAAAGTGTATTTTAAAAAGGTGAGCTATAATGCAAAATAGGACCATTGAGGATGTTCACCTGAGTGCTTTGCTCAGGCAATGTGAATTCTGAATGGTTGGAGTGTAAAATAATTTCAAGTGGAATAACAGATTCCAAAGATATTGAATGGATGCAAGCATTTAGCTGTGCCAAAAAAAGGGGGTAATTCTTTAAGGTGCTTAGTAATAAATTTAATAACTGTTCATTAAATGATGCTTATACCATAGTGATGTTGAATCCTTGATTCTGGTCAGAATCTGTTGATTCATTTTCTATAACAGCAACTCTTAATGTGTTCATTCTAATACATTATCATTTCTCTGGTAGCTTACACAGGGACTTGTATGGCAGACAGTCCATATAAGCAGATCAAAAAATAAAAAGTTAGCACTGGCAAATTACTGTGGTCCAGGAGGAATAAAACAGTGTGCACTGTACACAATGTATATTCTAATAAACCTAAAAAACACACACACACACACACACACAGAGTCAACACTGTACTGTTATGAATGAAAGCTTTGCATTTCTACATTAATCCTTAACTGCTGCATGTGCCCTGGTCACAACTTATGATCCATCCAAGGGAACCTGATGTGTAAAGCTCAAATACCAATAATAATAATAATAATAATAATAATAATAATATAGCATGATAACATGAGATGGAAAAACTAGATCCCACTAGAAAACAGCATCCCACTGTAAGCCCCTCACAGTGAGCCCTGGTTGGAAAAGACAGAAGTAATCAGAAAGAAAATGTAGAAGCTTTGATTATTTATGAAGACATGGTAATACAGCCCAGTTTATTACATCAGAAATAAAGAATGAGCACCTATACTGCACATCAATCAGAACCAACGAAGGATAAGGATTTTTCCACGTACTAACTTTGTTATTTTGTATGGAACCTGAACTTCGATATGATGGGGTCTAGTCATATGTGAAATTTTCTCTAAGGAGATGTTTATTTAGCATTTATGGAAGGAGTCTCCAGTGTCAGTGCTTTGTAATAATCAGAGGTAAAGTTGCAACTTTTTCCACCACAGGGCAGTCTGCTGTTTCTCTATAAAATGATAAGATGCATTTTCTGTCTTATTAAGAAATAAAAGGCTGGTGAAGGAATGGCCGTTTATAGCTGTTATAATGTATGTAAGTGATAACAGGAACTAACTTGTTTTGATATTTTTAGTCCATACTTGTACATCCTGAATGGTAGATATGCACCATTCTGCACTTCGGTGGGTCATTCTATTTACGTATGCTGTTCCAGTGTAATAAAGGTCACCCTTGCTCAGGTTACACAGTGAAATGTCCTGAGGGCAAAGAGGTTTTCACTCAAGTATGAGACCCTGGACAAAAACAGCATACACAGCCATGTAAAACAAGCTGGATAGTCATAATCCACTCTGTAGTATTGGAGTGGACAGTGAAAGGTTTACCTAATACTGTTCAAGTGATTAATTATATGAAAACTGCTTCAAATAAAATATTTTACATCTGATGCAGGCTATTATAGTTTCCATAAAGAAAACTGTGCATATCGGAAATACTATATATGTGCTGTTTTTGGTTTAATAACATTTATCAGAGCATTGTAAAATAGAGTTTTTTAGATTTCTACAGCACATTACCAGCTAAAGGCTCTGTTACAGGTAAGCACAGTCACTTCTAAAATTCAGGAATATTCCATATCACTCCTAATATTTTACTGCATTAAAACTGCACTGCATAGTGAATTTGATTTATTACTAGTATGATGGGACTGAAAATGCCAGTGTTTGAGGGTGGCTGGATCTACCCCATGTGAATGAATAAATGAGGACACTTTGCCAATGGACATACCTACTTAAACATGACATCTATTATTAATCCTGCACAATCTTGGATTTCTTTTCCACCCCTTCATGGACTATATTACACATGCAGAATGAGGGTTTGCATATTCACACATGGCCCTATTTCCACTGAAGTTAAACCTCTTTTATTGGACAGCATTATTAAGTCCGACTTAGTGGGTAGCTTTTTAAGAGAAAGAATTTGCTGACCAGAATCGTTCAATAGTCTAGCCGGAGTTCGTTTACTTTAGCATGAGCGGAGCAGAAATGTGGCTTTAATTAGTGAGGATGAGGCCTATCAAAGCTGTGTTCACATTAAATATTCAACTTTCTTTTCTGTGCAGATCAAGAGGGCTTAAACAGAATCTATTCTTGACTGTAAAACCAATTTAACAAAAGATACAAGTGAGATTGCAACGGAGTAAAAATGTAGCTTGTTAGGTTATAACCTACCTTGCTGTTTGCTCTAATAAAGACTTGTAATGGGCCTGTACTCACAGGAGGAGGGCTTATACTCGGAGACTGCCTTGTCATTTCATTAATAAGACAGCAGATACTTACTGTCCCTGTATATAAACACACACACATGCACCGCAATCATTTATGATGTGCTCCATTGCTCCTTAGGGTATTCCTGGCTTTGCCTCCATTTGGTTATATTCAAAACTGGCCCCCTCTGGGAACACATTAGATTTGACCTTTGCCCCTTTTGAATACCCTTTGGCTCGGATGCCCTAATAACATGTGGCAAATATTTACCGGCATACTTTTTTAATATAATAGAGTGCCGCTGTGCACATTAGTACATATTTTCTGCTCAATCAGGTTTTTCATGTCAAGCTAACCACACACCCAGGAGAAAAATGCAAACCCCCCCTCCCCACACACAATACACTCTGGCCTCCTTCTTCGTCCCTCTCTATATTTCTCCCTCTCTCCCTCCCTCCCATTGCCTCTGAACCGGGCCAGCTTGCATAATCAGAATGAATGAGGGAAGATTAGTGAGCAGGCATATACATTTGAAAAGTTGGCCGTCCCAGGCGCATACACACCTCACACAGCACCGTGCTGGTGGCTGCTCACTAGAGGCTGCAGCTTTAAGAGGGGCACCCGAGTGTCACTGAACAGTCAGACGCAGATTTGGGGCTATAAATGGATTATATCTGGGATATTAAGTGCTCAGAACAGCCAGGTGGCTTCAGGAGCCTCCCTGAGCCATTCTCACAAACACACACACACACGTACAGAAAGAGAGAGAGAGGGAAAAAAGAGGCTTATACCTGATACCTGACTCACTAATCTACAGAAAAGAAACCATCTGACACACAGACACTTCATATATGGATTCATATATCCATATCACTCCATATGGTTATGTTTATACTTATGCTCATGTTTATATGATTAGATTTAAGGAGAGAAAAAAAAGGTGTAATGTTTTGACATGTACCCAAACACAAGATTTGGGTAGTTTTCAGTTATTTAGTCATTTCAGGAGAAACAAAGCGTTTTTGCAAATTAGGTATAATTCCCTTCCCTGCCTCCTTTGATCACTATGACTGTGGCATTTCAATTTGTTTCCCGATAAACACTCTGTGTTTCCTGTGTCATAAATTACCCTGCTGTGAATTACACTGCCGTCATAACAGTCTGCTCAAACCGATATTTCACATTTAGAATGCACACATGCACACACAGGCGCACCCACACTCACACACACACACAAACAGTGTTCAAATCGGAGCCTCCTCTGTTGAAGATGAAGTGACAGTGCCATACATTATAGCTGTTAATTATGCGAGCACTAAATTATGGATAGAATGCAGCATATGCCTTCTGTAAGCGTTATCGAACTTGCCAAGCATACTCCGACTTTCACACTTCTAATTGGCTGCTTCCTTGAAAGGTTCTCAGACACGTGCTGCTCAGGCCTCTTTTTTGAAATGATTAAAAGACTTCCTCGTGTGTATTATACACAGGAAACATTGCTCCTTTTTTGATGCGGACTAATTGACCAGAGAGTGATTGAGGGTTAAAAATTAAGCTTCTGCTTTACTCACACTTGTCAAAGTAAACTTAGATTTTTTTTTTATTATTTTTTTTTTACACACATTGAAAATTTTCCCAGTGATGGCAGGTGATACTGGAGGGGAAATCTAATATCAGTAATATCAATAGCTTCATGATGAAATCATTAAGGTTGAGTAATGTATGATGTGCAGTAAGAATGATGTGGCGCAAACTAGAGCACACACTTAAAGGAAGACAGACAGTTACATTCATGATTTCTAATTTTTATTAAGTCTGTAATGCTCTACTGGCTTCATGCTGTGTTTACTCTGAATATCAAAAATGGTAAATAAGGGATAACTCATGACAGAACGTGTGGTTATATGAAAATATTGTTCGCCAGGTTGGTGTGATGCCACCACCCCATCACAAAGTGTATTAGTTTCATATAATGGCATGAAGTGTTCATTCCACTTATACCAAAGCAAAAAATTCTGCCTATTTCATCAAGAAACCATAAACAGGAATCAAAATGAAAGTCGTAAAGTGCATACCACAGAGACTCTTTCCCTAAATGTTAAATAAATGTCTCCTAACAAAACCATCACCACATCAGCAATTATACATTCATATATATTTTTTAAAAAATCTGTTTATTTTTAGTCTTAGGTTATGTGAAGCGTTCACCGTAAAAGTCCCTATGATTGAGCTGTTTCTATGGTAACAATAACGTATTAAATTGAGTGCATTAATATAAACCTATTGTCTATGTTATAGCCAGAACCACTAGCCATGCTGTAAAAATAATGCATACCTTCTGACCAAACAGATTTGAAAATTCAACCATGCTGCGATATAAACAGAAATGTTGTAACTCTTTTGTTCCAACAAAACTAGACTAAACACAGTTTTTTCATCTGTCCTTTTGTGTAGTTTGTACTTTGATTGGACAGTGTGTGCTTAGTCTATATACTTTTATTTTCTCCTAAAAAAAAAGGCATTTTGAGGGAAAAAAAGGCCTTGTTCACCGTGTTCAAATTCATTAAACCTGCAACTACAAGGTTGAAAAATCCAGACATCTCACTCTGTGAAATCACCTGAATGACTGTCACTGCATGAATCTATAGTGTGTGTAGAAAGAAATCAGCCCAAGTGTTGCTTTTGTGTTGCAGTCGGCTCCGAAAAATTCTAAAAATAATCCACCATAAGACATGTTGACAGCAAATAATCTGATATTTACATTACATTTACATGTATGGCATTTGGCAGACACCCTTCTCCAGAGCGACGTACATTTATCTCATTTATACAACTGAGCAGTTGAGGGTTAAGGGCCTTGCTCAGGGGCCCAGCAGTGGCAGCTTGGTGGTGCTGGGATTTCAACTCATGACCTTCCGATCAGAAGTCCAACATCAATGCAATGATATGAATGCAAAAAATAAATGTCTGAGTGCTAAAACCTGCTAGCTCTTTTATACCAACTACCCCTGAATCTATCACTCACAGGCATCTGCTGAATTTTCCTGAAGTGCACATTATGTGATGTTTTCAGCCCACCTTAATTATAATAACCTCAGGATCACTAGATTATTTAGTCTGTAGGTCAACCGTGTAATGTATTATGTTGTGAGACAATGTCATCATTGAATTTATGCTAATGTGTTCATACACTAGGATGCATGCAGAATCAGTGTGAAACACTGCGGACCCCTTCACTAGATGACTACATTTGCTCTATCATGAACACTTCTTCGAACACGCTGGCTGGTTAAGTGAGCCTTCTCCGTGTGTTTGTCACATGATTAACCTACATGCAACACTAACAATAGGATGATGTGACTCCACTTCATCAGCTGCTCTTTCCTATTCACCGCCTACTTAACTTGCAAATTCCCCTGAACTGTAACCCAATGTCTTATGGCCATTGATTCGACATGTCCCTGTAGATGCTCTGTCATCAGAGACGTGTATGTGTGTGTGTGTGTGTGTGTGTGTGTGGTGTGTGACAGCAACGGTGAGGCACTGTGCACACTGTAATAGTATTAAAAAAAAGGGCATGGAAAATTTTAAGGTCTATCGCCTCTGACTAGTGATGCGCTTTCACCTCATTTTTCACTATTGCAAAAAAGACATCATTGCATTACGTAATGTCTGAATGTAAAAAAAAAAAGGCAGCTCCGGATATTTCTCACAGAGTACTGCATAATACTAAAATAACAAGACATGCATTTTTACAAATAATCACGGCAAATGCAAGTTCCCCATCTCATTTTTCTCCTCACACTCTGCTTTTGTAACACTTTTTCTTTTGAAAAAGTGATACTGTCAAACACATTGGGCTGTTTTCAGTTATAATTGCAATTAAGGGCTTGTTCACAGCAGAGTCTGGCAGCATTTAACCTCGGAAAAGATTTCAGCAGCAATAATCACCATTTTAGGAGCTAATATATCTAATGTAAGCTCACACTGAGTCAAGCGCACTGTGAACACTTCAGTTCATTAGTGCGCTTCAGCCTCTCTGCTGCTCTCTTAATAAGACCAGCACTCAGGTCGGAGGCCCAAAGGTGACAGATTAGGAGTTGTTAGCACATGTTTGATCTACATGCTAAAACTGTCACAAGTAGTTATTACCATGTCTGTGACTGTGTGAATCACCTCTTTGGGAAGGTGGATCTAATTTGATAGCATAGATTGCAGTGGGTTTATTAAAATAGTCAGTTTAGTGGGATTATAAATACATAACAATGTATAACAAGGTTGTAATAAAGGAAAAAAAAAAAAAACATGGTACACATTAACCTGTAAAAAGCATTTGAAATACATCCACAGCAATATGTCTATGTAACAAAGGTCATTTGGATTGTGTTCACTTTAAGTCAGTGTATGTACAATTATCAACCATGTTCTTCATCCTGAACTTCACTTTTGTAACATTTTATACTAATTGATGCATGTTAATTGTTACACGTTTGAAAGTGAGACCATGCAGGTTTAATTATTTATCAGTACATAATAATTCATTGAAAAATTTGACTATTCTCTAGAGAGTAAATGATGTAACAGGCCAGAACTCCTTGGCTGAGCAGATTTATAGATCTAACACAAAAATAAAATACAATAAACTGAAATAGCTTCTTAAAATTGTTCTACTTGGAACCACTCATAAAGGCAAACACTCTGTTGTAGAAGGGACAAGCTGAAGAAACAAACCAAATATTCTATTTTGCATAAGATTGTACTAGTCAGTTTAGCTGTAATGCAAACACAAAAATGTATAGGATATACTCACAAACTTTAAAAAAAAGAGAAAGTACAAGCTTACTCAATTCTAAAGAACAAGCACAAACTATACAAGAAGCAAGGTTTCTGTTTGTTTTACTCTTTATGTTTTATGTTCAGTTAACATGTAATTGAGGACTCAAACGTATGACTTATGACAGGTCTGAAGTCCTCAGCTAAGCACATTCACTGAGTGTGAGCTCATATGCTGCTTGTTAATCTTACTCTTGCAGATGAGGGACTGGGTAATTGCCATATATTGCTCTTTGTTTCAAGGACTTTTGATGATCCCAGAGCCATGGCTTTATCAGAAGACAAAGTAATTAGAGGGGAAAATGAAGGCTGGAGAGGAGGGGAGGGGGTGTGGTAATGCCAGAGCCTTGTCTCCTGATTAGCAGCCTTGCAAGACTTTCAGAGTTGTCAGCCTCCCACTTTAGATTTGCAAGCTGCCCGCTTGACAAAGCTTGTCAACAGGATAAATATGGCACTGGCATTTGGGTGTATTTATTCCCCTAATTCCTGCATTCTCTTCCTTCCTGCATTCTCTTAATTCTCAAAACTTTTTTTAGAGATGAGGATCAGATGTATTTCACTGACTGAACCCAGCACTGAACCCGACACATAAAATAATGTGGCTGAGCCAATAAACGAATAAAAAAGGCTATAGTTCAGCAAATCTAAACCATGAACCATCATGGCTTATAGCAGATCCTCTGTTGCGCTTCAAATCACATGCATTTATGTTAACTATTTAGCTGAAGGCATCTCATCAGACGAGAAACTATCTACAGGATGAGGAACTTTCATAATTTTTATTTTGGTTACCCTCTCTGGCCTGATTAGTGAACTATTGGCTTGTTTTAGGGAAAAAAAAAAAAAAAAAAAAGCAGTTGATGATGAAAAGAGAATGTTTAAGATGAATAGACAGACAGGTATGTGTTTAATCTCCCTGCATCAAATTTAAAATAGATGCCTCTCATTTGTTCCAAAGGTGAAAAGTGGTATGAAACAAAACATATACCACTTCAAGTTGTGTTTTTTTATAGATTTATAGACATGAATGAATCATTATTGGTTATTGTTAATGATTAATTGATTATTTATGGTAACCATTGTCTCCATTCATTCATGTTAGCCTGGTAATTCTTTTGTAAGGAGGAATTTTTATGTAACTCAATCTTTACAAATTTTATATGGGTAACTCTGGTATAGAGAGTGAGAGAGAGGGAAAAAGCATAAGGAGCAACAGGAAATGAGGTGAGCAGGCCAGGGTACTGATACAAAGCCTTAGTCTTAGGACATGGTCACATTTCTTTCTCAACCTGAGACCATTTGCTATGAGAGTGCACTTTGTTTGGTCAAGCTAGGTTTGAACTTGAGTATTCAGGCCAGTTGAAAAACTGCCATTAAACTGTGAATAGCATAGATCTGCTCAAGAAAACTAGCTGCTGTACACAAAATTGCATGTACTGATGATAAATGATGATGTGAGTTAAGTAATCAGTAACATAAAACACTACCCTGCTTTTCCTTTTCTTACAGCCTTTCCTATATTTGTGTATAATGAAAAATAATATTTTTTACTGTCGTATTTGAGAAAAGGGCATTGGTTGAATGGTGCCATGGTGTAGGCTTGTGTGTCTCCACATCCCCCGCTGTTACTAATGTTCTCTGAGGACTGTAGAGTCCAGAGTGACCTAACCATTAACCACTGTAACTATTCTACAAGTTCAAACTTTTTCCGTGGTCAATGACAAATTTGTTTATGGATCTGGATGCCTATTCCTGTGTTTCTGTGTAATATCCGCAAGGGAATGTTGACCTTTACGAGCGCAAATAATGAATAGAAGTATTGAGTTTATGGCTTTGGTAATTAATTCTAAAAAAAAAATAAAAAAGAAATGGGTGAAATGTTATATGAGCTAAACATGGAAGTTGGGGAGAATTTGATATATGACACTCCTTGATAATACTCAGCCTCCTGTGGTGTGGGCGAGTCATTATGTGTGTGTGTGTGTGTGTGTGTGTGTGCATTGTCATATCTGGAAAAAGGCTCCAGATTAGAAGCATTTCAGGGTAGATTGTGAACAATTATGAGAGCCGTGCTGCTGGGACTCTCTGGGGCTCCCGTGGGAGCTCGGAGCCTGTGGGAGAGAGTATGGCTGTGTATATAAGTGTGTGTTTGTGTGTGTGTGTGCGAGCTGGACTAGTACAGGTGTCAACTGTGGCTTTACATAGAGTTTAATCATTGCAGTATGTAGCAGCTCATACTTACATATTTGTCAGAGTATGCTGAATTAAGATTTTATTTTTCATGGATAGCGTAATATAAATGTAATGTAATGTAATGTAAATGGGTCAGATTACTCACCACTGGTGTCTTAAGTTCCAAAAGATTTGCTGTTTAAAACACATTAACACTATACTGTAATATCCCCATATTCATTTCTTCTTTATATAAATAGCCAAAAGAGAGAAATAAGGTAGCTGAAAAAAATTTAACTTGTGTGTGCATGTGTGTGTGTGTGTGTGTGTGTGTGTGTGTGTGCCACCATTATGCTCTCAAACACTAGCTGAGTATTAGCATTGGTAAACATGCCAGATGACTGCTGTATTTGTTAAATTGATGACTGCTTGCATTAGTTTTAAGTGAGTCTCTGTAGATCTATACACCAGGTCTGTAGATTTGATTGACGGCTGTGTCCTTGTATAAGCCTTACTGATGAGATTTCCAGAAGTTTCTCCTGACTCGTGCTGATTTCACAGAGGTATGTGATTTGCTAAAGCCCTCCGGGGACCAATTTAAACACAGAATGACTGGGGGAGGAAGAAGGGGGGAAAAGCAAGGGAAGTTCTGAAAGTTTTGTTTTGTTCTGGTCCACTTGCTCAACATACTGTTGTACTTCAGGAAAAAGGGCTAGGGAGGGCCACTTTTATTTTCTGAGCAGCGATCAGCGCTGAGGCCGGAGATAAATGTGAGGGATGTAACAGCTCGTGATGAATGCGCAGCGATTGTTCGTTTCTAATGGAGCAGAAGTGGTGTGATGTCGTTAAAAAAAAAAAAAAAACTCAAAAGCTCCAACAATTACACCAGGCTCCAGTCACAGTCAACTTCGATTTACACTGAAATATGTCGACTATTTAAAATCTGCATTCCACCCGACTGAGGTATTAGCTGATGAGGTGCTTTTTTGCTCTCTCTTTAATAGTCTTATTCATTACACACAGATGGTTTCAATCTATTGACATAAGGAGGAAATAAAACGGGGCTAAAAGACCCATAGTTTCAGTTGTATAAACTCGATGCATTAGCACACTGACCACCTGCATACTTTTCCCTCCAACCTCGTTAGCTTGATACTTTTAGCCCCCACTCTATCAATGCCACACTGTGTACCATGTAATTTGAGTGAACACAGGATAATAAAATTATATGAAATGAAATTACATACATGGGGGAAAACATAAGATGAACTCTCTGTGACCGTTACTTCTTCCTGACTGTGTATTTATGAGTCTCTGTGAGCTGTAGAGCGAAGAGAAAGAGAGACATCATATTGGCTAAAGACAAGAGGTTAGCGGGCGACATATTCCCTGCTTACTGCCTTCAAAAGTGCTTTGCGAGTTTGGACTTTCATAATTAGCCTACACATCTTTCAGCTCGTCAGCTGCGGCAGTCCCCATGGGAGCACTCGTCGATGGCAGACCAGCTCTTCCATCTGACGCTCTTTCGCTCCGGGTGCCATGCCACTCCCACGCATGACATCGCGCCTTGGCACGCGCTCTCCATGAAACCCTTAACCACTCAGGAACTCTTGCTGGCACACATAACCTTTATTAGGCCCTTTAGGCATGCTGGCCTACTCAGGAATAGTGTGCACTATCCTTGAACATGCGTTTCTCCAGATAGATGTGAGATCAATGGTGATTGGTGTCCTTAGGCAATACAGTCTCATGACTGCAAATTTTTTTAAAAAATTGCATGAGTCAATGTCTCTGAAAGTTACAAATGGATTCCATATTTTCACTGTATACATAAGCATCAAAATTACTCTTGGCATTTTACTCTTGGAGATTTTATTTTATGTGAGACTGCTTCTATATAATTCTTGGAGATTTTATGTGAGCATGATTGTCTCTTTTATTTAAGCGGCATACTGAGACTTTAATATTATGTGGTTCTGGGTTAAAAATTAATGAGAGATAGAACCTTATAATAAATTAAGTCATGATATGAAAGAGTTTCCAAAATGTGATAAACTCCAAATTTGTAAAAATGGAACTGAATGTTTATGGGTACAATCGATACATCAGAACTGGACCAAGGATCAATGGAAGACGGTGGCCTGGTCTGATGAATCACTTTTTCTTTTACATCATATGGATGGCCGGGTGTGTGTGCATCAAGAGTAGTTGTTCAGGAATGGTCTGATCCATGGAGGCCCCACCTCGCAACTTACAGGACTTAAAAGATCGGCTGCTAACGTCTTGGTGCCAGATACCACAGCACACCTTCAGAGGTCTTGTGGAGTCCATGCCTTGATGGGTCAGAGCTGTTTTGGCAGCACAAGGGGGACCTACATATACAGTATGTACTTTTTTATTGATATACACTCTATCGCTCACTAACAAAGCATTACACAAACCAATAGAGCAGGAGAATTTAGCCAACACACTGACTTTTGAAGGCAAGTCTGAACATCTTTTGACCACAAGTCTTAACATATAAAGTTAAGGTAGAGTTTAAAAGTAAACCCTTGATGTAATCATAGACAGTGATTTGCGTAATTTTGCTGTAAAACAACTTAAACTAAATGGACAATGATTTGTGTCTATAATCTATTTCTCTTGAAGGTAAGTGTGTGAGACAACATGAGCCACCAAAAAGATACAGAAATACTGTATCTTGGTGTCTCAGAAGCGGTCCTTTGTTAACCATGACACTGGATCAGTGCCACTCTAGAAATGATAGACGATGATTTGTGTGTAAACCCAGCGTGATGGGTTTGTTTAATTCTGTGGCCGAGGAATAAGAACAGGATATGTATGAGCTAGGAAGCTATCAAGACAGTTTTATGGCTTCTAGTATCACAGTGATAGTAGCCATACTTCATACTTCAGCGTACAGTTGATGTGTATGACATCTGTTTTTCACTGAAGCCTCCTGGTAAAATACCTTGGGAAATATGATGTCCAATATGGGGACTAGAGCTAATCAAAGCCACCAGTACACAAATCATCTCTCATGCTCTCTCTCTCCAGCAAAGAAAAAGAGCAGCGCCTCAGACCTTCAGACCTACAGTACCATTGTAAACAAATCATGGTATTAATGGGGATTGAAATGAGCCATCCATCTGAGTCGGTCTGACAGAAGCATGATTCCTGCACAGCCCTTAACGGCTCATAGGCACATGATGCCACAGCTATACACACATCTACACACCATTAAATACACATATGCAAAGCTACTTCAACCTTGACAAACAGTCTCATGCTCCAGGTTTGTTCTACTTATTTCATACTGACAGATGAATAACACAATTTGGTAGTATTTAAATGTTACAGTAGGTAAGTAACTAGTATTTTCTAGGTAAAAATATTGTAACTAAAAGTAAAGGCAGGTATATACCTTGGGCCTCGAATGAGTTTCACAGAAGTGTCACATTAAAAAAAAAAATAAATAAATAAATAAATATATATATATATATATATATATATATATATATATATATATATATATATATATATATATATATATATATATATATATATATCATATGTTTCATATTCAAGCATGTTTACTTGTGTTACACTACACTATAACTGAGTTTCCCAGCACACACTTAAATATGGAAAGTACATATAAGTGCATGTTTTAAGATGCCCTTATCCAGAGTGATTTACAGTAGTGTTTTCTATTTTCTATTTAAATAATACCTAAGAATGTTTGATTGATTGGTTGGTATGATTGATTGATTGATTGATTGATTGATTTTGTTGACTGATTTGTTGATTGGTTGATTGAACTAATTGTACATTCAGTCATTGTTGTTTTATTTTGTTTAGTATTTCGATCCTGTGTACTTACAACTGTTACATTATGTTCTTAATATCACATTATGTTCACAATGTTTTTCACATTAGTTATCAACTTGTATATAAACCTTAGAGTATGCACCTAGTGTTACTTTAAATTACTACATTATAACTTATTACTGTCTGAACAATTATTGTACTGTGATATTAAGGATGCAACGTATGTACAAGAAATAACTTATTAATGATAAACATAGCTGATATTGTACAGTATGACAAGATGTATGAGCTAGATTTTAGATAGTAGTATATAGTAGTAGCATATAGTCTATAGATAGACTTTTTGTGTATTTTGTGTAGTGATTAATTTCAAGCAAGTAAAGTCATGTGCATGCCTGGAATGTTGCATATTCGAGTACATAGAAAGTTTATAAGAAAGTTTCCCAAAAGCAATGTAGGCACAGACTTTAATATGGAATGTTCATCTAAGTGTATTACACCTTTATTATCTGCATTTATTCACTGGTTTGTTGGTTAATATGAATGTATTTACTGAAGTATGTAGGTTGAATTTACCACTAGTTCTCACCCAGTATTGTTATTATTATTATTATTATTATTATTATTATTATTATTATTATTATTATTATTTCACATTAGTTTTCATCTTGCATATTCTATTCACAAAGTATGCACCTAGTGTTACTTTAAATTACTACATTATTACTTTCTGGGCAATTATGGCACTTTGACACTATGGGCTGCTGTACTACATTATGTACCAGAAAATATTTGTTATTTATTTATTTAATTTTTTACATCTTATTGTACAGTTTATTAACTCTACATATTATTTAATATGTAAACACATACTAGTAATGTCAAGTACACTATATGGGCAAAACGTATGCGGACTCCTAACCATCATGGCCATATGAACCCATTCCAAAGCCATGGGCATTAATACAGAGTTGGTTCAACATTTGCTGTTATAAAAGCCTCCACTCTTCTGGGAAGGCTTTCCACTAGAGTCAGGCTGTGGGGATTTGTACCATTTCAGCCACAAGAGCATTAGTGAGGTCAGGGACTGATGTCGGCTGAGGAAGTCTGAGATGCCGTCAGTGTCCCAGTTCATCCCAAAGGTGTTCAGTGGGGTTGAGGTCAAGGCTCTGTGCAGGCCACTCGAGTTTATCCATATCAACTTTGGCAAACCATGTCTTCATGGACCTTACTTTGTGCACATTCACATCACATATTCAAGTATAAAATTAACTTGTATGAAACCTAACACGGCTTTCCAAAAGCATCACAGCACAGACTTTAATAGAGAACGTTATTATAACCTTTGTTACGTGTACTTAATCATTTCTTAGTTTATTTATTTGCTTGTTTGGTGGTTGGTTGCTATGAATAGATTTACTAAAGTATTTTGGTTGAACTTCGCCATCATGTTACGTTATGTTCTTATGTTATCTGAGCCGTTATGCCATTGTGACACTAAGGACTGTAATATTCAAAGTATGCACCAGAAATTACTTGTTATGAAATTTTGTGATGAAATTTTAAAACCATTCCTCTGTCACTATGGTTTCCTTTATAAGCATTTAGCAAATGTAGTGAGTGAAGACCATATGTAGTTTGATTCAGCAGACGCTTCCTCACACAGCAGATTCTAGTTTAGCCCAAGAAGTTAATGATCTTCCTCAGTTGACCTGTCTCAATCAAAGTGGCCAGATTTGGTTGAAGGTCTAATTAAATTAAGCTCTAATAGCAGCTTGTGTGCTTGATTAGCAGAGCTTTGTTGATTAGCACTGCCTGAACTTTAGCCATTTTTTCTTATCATTAGGAAATGATTGACATAATGAGTAGTAGGACAAATATCTGCTAAAATCCTTGATATTTAATACTCCATAGCTGTTTTTAGACTGTATATGTAAGGTGTAGCCTTGAAATAACAGGAAGGATTTGAAAGACAGATCTCTATGAGCTTTCTGCTGATTAGTTTATCTTGGCAAGAGCTTCTCTGTGCTATCATCTCATTTGGTATTTAAATGTAAATGTAAAGTCTGATGCATACAATAGCACTCCATTTCTTGGGCAGCGCTGTTTTCACACACACATGTAAACATACACTCATCCATATACACGTGCATTTGAATGAGCGCATCAATAATCCGCTTGCAGTAGCAGGCCCATAAAAGATGCTGTACGCCTTTTAAAAAGAACACTACGCAGATGGCAATGAGATCAAATTCATGAGAAAGTTGAAAGGTCTGTGATCCAATCATAAAGACCCCCCAAAGTGTACACAGATGATTGATTGAAAAAGAAATAAGTGCCCCAGAATGCGTCACATTACACATCTGTGCAGATATAATGAAATCACAGAGCATTGTCATTAAAATTCTTATCAGATGCTTCAACATATTTAGCAAGGCCAAGAAGGAGGCTGTCCATAGCTGTTTCCATTGATTGGTTGCAGGGGAGGCTGCTCAATTTTCATACCACGACTTATTCCACATTACTGTCCAGATGGTATTTATCAGGCCATGTAAATTAACAGACTCAAGCTGATTACATGTCAAAAATAAGTAGTTAAACCTTGAAGGCATTTATTTTGTATGTGCATTAATAGGGGCCTCCTCTTTTCCTGCAGGCTGTGGTTCCGCGTTGAAATTCATGTTTGATAAATTCTCTAGCTTTCGGCAAATTTAGCCATCCCGAATGCTGTTGTAATTTTTTTTTTTTTTTTCTTAAACCACTGGGGACTTCAGCATCGCATTTGCATATCCGAGCTCAAATATATACTCAGGGTGATTGGTTTAAACATTAAGTTGTTGATCTTGCTCCTGGAGAGATTTGTCAGGGCGTCCCCTTCTATTTCATTTCTAAACTATGTGGTTAATCCTTAAATGCCTTCTCTCAAACACATCTTCACTAAATTCATCGAGTTAGTCAAACTTACATTCTGCCCTTATTCCACAGATGGAGCATGGAATAAATATTCATTGATCCATTTACTTTCCATAAGGAGGGGATAACACTCGAGGAGGGTTCCTACATATCAATTAGAATAAGAGGGGGTGTGTAGAGCTGTAGACACCGAACGAGCTGTCAGGATAATAAGGCCAGACAGAGTGCTATTGGTTCTTAATCCAACCAGATAACACCGGCCGGAAATTTAAACCATGCCAGAGAAATTGGGCCAGATAAATATATATGTGTCATTCCAAACCAAATACACTTAATGGAAGGATCTTAGCATTACTGGCAGATTGAAATGATAACCTAGCTGCCCTCTAAAGCGGTTTGTGTTAGATAAGACTGACATGGGGGTTAACCTTATAGTAAATGGATAACAGACTACATAATGGCAGACAATGTAAAAAGGCCACAAACAGATTTCACTTGTTTAGCGAGTTGTGTTTTCTGCATTATTACGTTGGAGAGAAATGACAAAATGACAATTATCATTAGGACATATCCTTCTAGCATGGCATATGCAGACAATAATGTTAACAAGTTAATATGGCGAACATAAATGCTTGCTTTGTATTATTATGAGCGCTTAGCAACATGCTCAATAGCCTAAAAATTAATTGCTAGAATAAGCAGAGATGATTTATAATGTGGCTGAATTGCTGGTAGTTATTTATTTTCGCATGGTATTACACTAACCGCAATGTTTTGCTGAAATTGTTAGTCAGCACCAATGAATGCAATTAGAGTTTAATGGCCTTTAAAGAGAGCATGAGGGAGAAAAAAAAGACACAAGAGGGATAGAGAGGAAAAGGTTACTGCATGGTTTGGCCTAGGCTTGTGAACAGTCGCACATTTGTAACAGCACATGCCATGTCTGTTTGATTTCTTAAATATTCCAGTTCCTTTGGTTTGGTTTTATTGAAGATTACATCCAGAGATCGATTACAGTTTTCCAGATTACTAATACCACAGCTGCAGGGTATCAGGGTTGAACGCAAGCTCTGGTTACTGTCACTGTGGAGTTTTGCAGGTTGTCCATGTGTTTCCGTGGGTTTTCTTCAGGTTCTCTGCACATGCAAAGGGGAATTGTGTACTGTGATGTTTGTATGGTGCTCTGCGATGGACTGGCATCCCACCCGGAGTGTATTTACTTCTCACACTCAGTGTTCCTGAGGTTGGCTCCAGATCCACTATGACCCTGACAGGATAAAGCGCTTCCTGAAAACGATGAAAAAATGAATGAATGAATGTTATATTTTACTTGTTAAGCACTTGGCATGAACAGCTGATGAAGCAATTTCATCTGAAATTTCATCCTGTATCAACAGAAACTTTGCATACTATAGTTCATTTTTACTATATCTACTATATTCGTATAGAATATATAGTATGACATAGTAATATAGCACAGAAGCATACTCAAAAAACCATTTGTGAGAGTCACATGAAGGTCATATCGAGCCAAGTCGTATGAGTCAGAGCCCGGCTCAGTCAGAGAGAGCCAAGCCTCCACTGAACCAGTGTGTGCCTCGGGGCAAGAGCAAGCCACTGCGCCGTCATTAAGGACAACACATAGCTGCTATTAATATACCACACTGCATCATGGCCACACACACTACAGCAGATATGTGCAAACACACACCCTTGCACATAATACAACCATTTGAACTTGTCCTGGCTGAACAGGGATTTTAGTTGTCATTTGTTTACCACGACCTTTTTTTTAATTCTATGTTATCAAGGAAGAAATTCAGGAAGAATAAGAAGAAAGGGAAACATATTACACAGTACTTCATAACCGATAAGCGTGGCTTTATTATTCTTACATTCCTACCTTATATTATAGGTGTTACCTGCGTCCCGTTAATAACTACACTGCATATAATTAATAACTAGTAAAAAAAAGATTATCCTCTAATTGTACTCTTAATCCAAAGTCGCAACACAAGCTGTAATGAGATAATACCTCATAAATGACTGCTCTTAATTGTATGTGTTCAGTCCAGCACTTTGTTTTGCAGTGCAAACTTTAAAGTTCTCTATAGTTACTCCATGTCAGGTAAACGTATTGTTATTTTTTAAGCTCCAGGACAGTTTAAAGTCAGTTACACTAAAATGTCTGACAAGTTTTTGGTATTAAAAGATACATTACTGTAACACACTCATTTAAGGTACCATAGTAAGCTATTTATAAGCAAGTAATACATAGTTTACTAATTAACAGGGATTCAATATCTTTATTAATATATTATTATACGTTAGTAAATACATCCATTAAGTAATCTGAATGTAAATACTTTCATGTATGTATGAAATGTAACAGTAAAGACATTTTAAACATGGGTTGTTGTGAAGGATACATTGCCTATATGCTTATTTCAGATTACAAAATATATATTTTATTTTTATTTTTATTTTATTTTATATATATATAGCACTTAGAAATAGCTTTTTTTTTTCAGATATTGCTTGTCCCAGTCCACTATAACTACACTTTAACTTAAAATATAATTTTTAAAATACTTCAAAAATATTATTTTTGCATGAATGTGTGAATCCATTTAGCATTTCATGCCCAAAACATCCTTTACCAGGAGTCATCCATTATAGGTTATGAAAAATTAAAATTTTTATTCTACAATATTCACTCAACCCTATAAAATATTTGGGACATTCCGCAAGACACATGTTGGACAGGAAGTTGCATCATCCAAATTTCCTGAAGATCATGGGAAGAAGATAAGTAAGTTCTCTCATTCTTTTTTTTTCAATATATAGTTATTTTCAATATTATTGCGATATTAGCTGATGAGGTCACTTTGAAATTATAAACTAATAGTAAATTATTAGTTAAAAAAAATAGAATATCCTTAATGTACTTATGAAATTAGCATGGAATGCTAGTTTTGTGTTTTTGCTAATTCTATGCTAAACACTCAACCTGTTATTTTCTACCCTGCTATGTATGCAAAATGCAGCAATTGTTAGCAGAGAAGCCACATTTTTTGAAAGGTTGAATCTTTTTACTCCGGTTCAACACTGAAAATAATAGAAAATAACGTTTAATTTTTAATAGTCACACAGGCTAAATGGCACATAACCATGGAATCACCTTTCAGCTTAAGTTATCAGTTATATAAGTATTATTTGCATTTTGCTTTATGTCATAGTAAAGGCACATTTACTCATTTTCCTCATAGTCATTTATTCCAAACCGTTACCAAGATGGTCTTTATTTATTTAAAGCTTGATTTTGATTTTTGTCTCTTAGGCTGTGCCGGCTTTATTGATGTGTATAAACTGACTCGTTTGAGATTGATCAATTTGCATGTATGTTAGTCCTAAATACATTATGTCTGGGGCTTTAATTAGCCCCGATAAATGGTGCCACCTGCAGAACTGCTGAATCCCCATCAGAACTGATGAAACTTTGAAGCAGTGGTTATTAAAAAAGATTACATTCAGTCAATCGGATTGATTTCGCAACTTAGAACCAAGCGAGTCTAGCGAGCTTGAGCAGATGACTTTGTGAATGTGTGTGAAGTTAAAGAGTAGAATATAATTGTGTATGCCTACCATGAAGTAGTAGCAGAACAAGAAGTAGAAGAAGAAGCAGAAGTAGCAGAAAACTTCTTATAGGCTTTGTAATAGAATGTTGGTGGAAATGACTCAAGGACAAAAAACTTGAAAGCGTCAATTATAGTCTAAGTGGCTTTGAAGCCCCTGTATTGCACTCTAGGTACTAAGCTTCATATTCTAATGATTTCTTTTTCTGTGTTTCATCAAGAATATTTTCTCAACCCACAAGAGAAGCCCTGGGGTATTTTTTTCATACTATATGTTTCTTTGTGAATATTTTTGCAAGGCGGTTGCAAACCTTCCATCGCTGTGTTCATCACGAATAGTTGGAATCACCCCAGTGCTCCAGGCCTCGGCCTTTGTCATCCAGAGTACAGCCAAGAATATAAGAACCACATGAGCAGGAGGCTTAGCGTACAGTGGATCAGTGATTTACTCTGAGTTATGTTGCACTGGACCAGATCAAGGTCAAACACTCATAAGCCCATAAATGTAAAACATGCAGACGGGTGTGTAGCCTATTACTCATATGGAGTTAGCGCTCATCGGAAAGTCCTCTAGCGCAATATGTTCTGCTGAATAAGTTGTTAATAGAGGAGTTTATTTTCTCTGACAGAGAGGAAATGGCTTCCCGGTGCAGGATGGATGAACCCCTGCAAGCTGTGCAGACACCACCCCGACAATTGCGCATAATTAGGAATAAATAAATATTAACACATCCACTTATATAAGTATCTGACGTTAACATGCTAAATTGAATTAGCTCGGTGAAAACCTAATTGCATCCATGTGGCATACACATGTAAAGAGCAATATGTCTGCGGAAAGGTAGTATCAAATTAATCTAGGAATCAGTAATTGAGACAAATGACATGGTGCACCAGGCTGTCCCCGTGAAAATCCGGATGAGCAATGGTGCAGTGTGTTGTAGGGTTAAGAGGCAGTGCGAAAGAGCGGCGACTTAATCTGAAAACCATTAGCTTTAGTTAACCATGTACCTTTCAATTAGAGCGATCATTTTGCATTTCTCGGGTATTGATAAATGTCTTTTGTCAGGGTACACCCAGTCTCTCTACGCTGGCCTAGAACTGACAAAAGACCCTCACACATCCTATTTAAACATAACAAAGCTCTCATTTTATAATGGTGCACAAGGGCAAGTGGGAAATTGTCATAGCGTAGCAGAAGTGTGGCATCAAGCAAGCAAAGCGGAAAGAGTACATGCTAAAAGAAAAATCAAACTGCAAATCAAAAGGTCTGTTATATTAAATTACAAAGAGAGCTTTTTTCCAGGGAATGAGACAAGAGCAGAGTGTGTGCGGATCTAATAATGAACTTGCATCCGACCTTAATTAAACAGCCTACATCCCCTCACATAGCCATATAATGATGTCAAGCCGAGAAGCAATTAGCCGCCCTTCTCTGAGAGCAAACAGTGTTTGTGCGGAGCATAAAGTATGGTGGCGCACATGCTTACCGAAACCCTCCTGAAAAATAAAATTAATTAGGATGTTATGTGTTTTTTTTAGAGATGCCTCTGCACTGGACCCAGAGGATGAGTGCCTTAGATTAAAGATGAATCTTCCTTTCTGCAAGATGTGGTGCGAGAAGCGGCAGTTCTACCTCACACTGGCTCATTAGCAGCGGGCTGGGTGAAAAGTGTGCGCTTTGCCCCCCGACATCATAGCATCCATTAAAATAAGCTGTCACTGAGTTGCAAGAATAACAATCCACAGTAGACCAAGCCATATAAAAGAAGAGGAGGCACTAAAAAAAAGAAACTTTCGAAGCAAAGGCCTTCTCAAATTGTTCTTAGGTGTACAGCATTTATTTGTGTTTAGAGATAAAGCCTTTGTCTGCCTGAGCTAATTAAAGTGATATTGTATTTCAGAGAAAGGATGTGCACACAAAATTAAAGCTCGCACTGTGTCTGTGAAGCTGTCACAAAAGTAATACTTAACTTCTTAGCCTTGATTCAAAGATTTAACGCCTGCATTTATTTTGCGATATTATGAAACGATTTCTCACAGCTTGTCATGTTTGGGGAAGGAAGCACGCGGGCTCGGTTCTATCCAAGACCCGCTCTTGTGATGTAAGGTGTAATTTCGCCCAATGGATTTGGTGTTCTCGTCGGAGCGAGGCTGTTTATTCACGTCTGTTTACTCGTGTCAAGTTTCTCCGTGGCTGGCGGCGGTTGCGCGGGCGGTCATTAGCCAAACGCTCTAACTTCGTTATGAGTGCGTGTTTCAGAGATGGGACTCTAATTGGAGACATTTTACAAGGGAAGCACTTATCACTTTGCTTATTAAAAATGCTTATTGGAAACAATAAAGCAGACATTATGGTGGGGAAATTAATATAGTGCATTGCCCAGAACATAATGCCGTTATAATGTGTGCTGTGTTCGTCCTAATGAGTGCTGCGCAGTTTATTAGCTCTGATGACAGAGGGGCTGGGCTGGGGCTGTTATTGTTCTGTACAGGTTGATGGATTTCGGATGCAGCCGTGTCGGAGTACTCACACATACACACTCACACACACACACACAAACACACACAGTGACTCTCTTTATTACTGAGAGAATCAGCCATCAAGCCCGGCGGGTTAGCTTTAACACGGGATAAACATATAAATCTGCCGTGCCTCAGCGTTAGCCAGAAGTGAAGCGGTGGAGAGAGCTAGGTCTGACTCTATACATTCCAGCCCTACTTATTTCCACCACCGGAGATAGGAGGCCATAGATAACTCAGTGACAGGGGCTGTCCCCGGGGAACAAGGCCTGGGAGAGCGGGTTAGTAGGTCATTACAGCTTCTGCACAAACCCTTTAATTGACTACAGAGCCAGGCTGGATCTGTGTCAGGTGAGCACTTTTGGAAAAAAAAATGCAGCCTAATAGTTCAGGGTCTCAATAACAGCTGTTTGCTGTATATAAGATCCCTTTTGTTTACAGAACAGGGCCTTTTGTTTTCCAATCCTTCCTTTTTTCCACAAGTTTGAGGCAATTTATTTTCGATCCAATTTCACCGAGTCTCGCAATCAGGCAACGCAATCCAATTATCTCTTTGATTGGGCGAACTGATTAAAATGTGTAGCCAAACGTGATTATCTCTGTCTCACTCACTCTCTCTTGCTCGTACAGCGTCTGAGACAGAGGTGTTCTTGAATTATAAAAGCACTACATTTTAAGATATTACAATATTCCTCTACCTATACTGAATTAGAAAATTTATTTGTATGTAACTGGTAAAATTTACATAAGGAGGTGAAAAAATGACAAACCTTAAACGTGGATTTATTTATCTGTTTATTTATTTATTTATTTATTGTTTGCATGCAGAATATTTCTTCCTCAATTCTTGATGCAATTCAGGATTTACATGCTGAAAACCGTGTGCTGACAGTTTTAAATAATTACTAGCTTATAACATAAACAGCACCTGGCTTTCCCAGAATACAGCTCTCCTTACACTAGGTTTCAGATATGACATTTCATCATCTATTTCCTTCTCAAGCTAATGAGGACCAGTTGTGCTGAGATGGTTTTAAACTAAGCAGACATAGCCGAATCTAGCCTGTCCCCCTCCCCGTCCAAGCAGAACGAGGCCTGGACTCGTTGAAGTTGAAGGTCCGTCCAATGTTTTGAAATATAATGACCTGCTTGTTTGATTGCTAAAGTGATAACCATGAGAGCACGACTGCCTCATTTATCAAATAACCAACTTAGTGACGGTTTGCAGAGACATGTGAGTAATGAATGACAGGAGAGAGGCAGAGAGAGGGAGAGACGGAGGTCAGACTGGGGAGAAAGACTCATATGTTATCTTTCTCTCCCCCTTTTTTTCTCCCTTTCTCTGAGTCGCATGTCTGGAGCTTATGAAATTTAAAGTGGTGTCTGGTTTTTGCCTCCAGCAGAACGGCCTTGACTTGGCTGAGTGGCTGGAAGAGGGAATCTGTGATAAGGCAAGTCTGAGCTCCTGCCTGAAACGTCATCGCTGACCCTGGCAGAGGTCAAAAGTCAACCGACAGATATATTTCCCACTCTCGTCGCCACTTACTCTAAAATTGATAAAGACAAAGGAGATGGTGGATGGAGGGAAAAGTGGTCACGTGGAAAAAAAAGGTGTCAGAGTCATCTATAACAGGCATTTTGTGACGCCTCATTGAGGATGCCCTACCCATAATGCTATGCAGTGTGACCTCACACTTTGCACACTAAGTGAGACTTTTGCACTGACCTTCCTGGATCTCGCCATATCAAGGGCATCATATAGCTTTTTATCATATTGTGCTAACATGCCATATAGCATCAAAATATAATAATTATTTTAAAGTACTCCAGGAAATGTGACTCCTTTTTATTTAATATGGTTAAAACACGGCTGATGCTGATTATACTGGTGTTTGGATTGCAGACACAAAGCAGAGAGGCCTCTTTTTCTTACTATTACTTTTCTGATAACACTCTTTTAATTAGCATTTTAAAATGTACATTTTTTATTTAGCAGTTGAAAATGCTTCTTCTTTCTTGGTATTTATAGTTTAATTATGTTTTTGTTTATTTTAAAAAATAACATTAAATTATTTTAGAAGTTTATTTATTTTGTAAGTTTTAAAAAAATTCTATAAAATAAGTAAAAAAATGAATTATTTATTTTTATTTTATTGATTTTATTCTACTTTTATATATTTCATATTACATTTGCATACTTTTTAACTTTATTTTATTCTATACATTCTATAACATAACCTTTTTTCATTTCATTTTAACCACTTGATTGCACAGCATGTTGAACTACAATGTGTATGAAAAGTGCTCTATAAATAATAATGTTTATTATTATTATTATTATTATTATTATTATTATTATTATTATTATTACTTGTTCACACAGCACTAAATTCCCATTTTAATTCACATTATTTAGTAAGGTCACTATCTAAGCTTCACCAATCATACCCAAGAGGTACCAGGAACTCTTTCATTCATCTTCTGCAAACGATTCATCCTTGTCATGGTCCTGGTGGATGCAGAGTCTATCCTGGGAACACTGGGCTCAAAACGGGAATACATCCTGAATGGGATGCCAGTCCATCACCGTGCACAATGCATACACACATTCACATTCATTCAAATGTAGGGGCAATTTAGTGGAGCCAGTCCATATACTAGCATGTTTTTGGATAGTGAAAGGAAACTGGGTTCTCTGGAAACTTACCTAAATACAGGAGAACATGTGAAACTCCAAATGGACAGTCCCTCCAGCTCAGGATCCTCTGGAACCCAGGAATCATGGATCTGTGAGCCGGCGATGCTTCCCGCTGCACCACCGCACCCGTGCCTGGACCTTTTAGTTGCAAAACAACTGTGCTTGTGGGCAACCAATTAATTAAAGCTACAATAATAATGTTAGTATATCACAACGTTATGATTGTTGTGATATAATGTGACAGATTTGCATAGTGTTAAATAAATAGTTTAGATTTTTCCATTTTAAATCAAGACCCTCAAGACATCACAGTGAAAAATGAGAGTTTACTAGCAGTTAACTAGCCAGTTAACTTAGTAAATGTTTAACTAGTTAGTAAGGATTAACTCTTTCTTATATCATACATGTTACAAGTGTGGGCTAATAGTAAAATTAGTAGACAGATAAATAAACAAACTAATAAAAAGTAATATAAAGCGAATAATATAACTTGTCTATAATAATCAGCTGCCCACTTTATGTGATATTTATATTAGCTTTGCATAGATCTTGTTTCTATGCAGTCAGCGCTGCGCTTCTACCTGAGTAGCATTCGTCTGCTTTCTCAGCTCTGATTAGCTCCTTCTCTCACAGGAAAACACATTACCCTCTCGCTACAAACACTGATCGATCTCTCTAAGACTGCCTATCTCATTGTGTTTATATTCCATTGATTTTCTGGGATTAAGTTTTATGGCTCTCAATTATTTTCGTGTATGATTGTTCACATCTGTTTATTGCGAGCCGCATAATCGTTGAAAGCAATGATTGTGTTCAGGTTGATAATCCAATTTCAATACGGCAGGCATCCCTCCATTTTAAGGGAGATTATGCAGTCCTACGCAGAGCGGAATGAAGATTTTCGAACTGAGCAGATCAGGAAAAGAGTGCCGTGCCGCTTCATGCCTGAAAGTATCATCAGGAATGTCTAATGTGTTGCCAGACAAATTCTCAGAGAAACACTGGCATCACAGGCATCATTAGGACACTGTTTAGCAATCATGTGGATTTTAGTAACACTTTATAAAAAAAAATTATTATTGAAATGATGAAATTATTATTATTAGTTCACGTCATTGTTAATATACAGGACTGTGCAAAAGTCTTAGGTACATGCAAAGAAATGCTGTAGAGCAAAGATGCCTTCAAAAATAATGAAATTAAATGTTTCTACATTTAAAAAATACTATAAAGAGCAGTAAATAGTAATAAATGAAACAAAGTCAATATTTGATGTGATAACCCTTTGCATAAAAAGAAAAAAAGTGGTCTCAGGTACAATTTGTGCAGTTTTATAAGGAAATCTCTGTGTTCCCAAGGCGCATTTGTTACTTGCAAGCTTGGAAATGAGCTGTAAGTTTTACTGAGCATCTTGCAGAACCAGCCACGGTTCTTCTGGAGACTTTGACTGTCTGGATTAGACTTACTGGCTTCATGAAACTTCTCTTCTCTGCAAACACAATCAGGCTTTGAGTCACATGGTAACGTGGTACAATAACACGGGTATTTTCAAAATGTGGATAGTTTTTAGGCTGTAAATTCTTTAGGCTTCTGAGAATATAGACTTTTCATATTTTGAAAATACCCGTGTTGCCAAGGCACATTACTGTTTGTGACTTACAAGCCTGGAAATGAGCTATAAGTTTTACTGAGTTTTACTGAGCATCCTGCAGAACCAGCCACAGTACTTCTGGAGACTTTGACTATCGCACTTGCTTCTTATTTTTGCAGCAAAACTCATCTGCCTTCATTATTATATTTTTTTTTTGTCTGAAAAGTGGCCTTTTACGTAATATGCTGCTTTCTTTACTGACATCCAAACATTTTTCTATTTCATTTTGTTCTGATAAACTAATGTTTGGAAATCTGAAATGTTTTTTACTGACTTGAATAAGTAGTCATAAAAGTCATAAAATAACAATTTATAACAAAGTTTGTTTGAAAATGAAATTTGAAAATGAACATATGTTTACATAAACATGTTGTGATGCTGCCCTGCCTATTGACCTAATGCTTCTCTATGGAATAGTGGCTTCTGTTTAAGCTCCAGCAGGAAGTGCTACTCAGAAACAAGTCTGTGCTCCAGACCAAGCATGTCATCAGCTAAACAAAGAAAACAATATCATGAATTTTAGGGAATTAGGGAATGCTATGGGATGCTATGGATGTCTTGGTTAAAAAATAATTTAGGGCAGAGTGTTTTGGGATTGATTCTTTTCTTCACTGCTGTCCAGTTCAGTTGTCACATTAAGGGTGACAACTACATCCTGTAATCACTACATACTGTACACTGTGTAATCCACTTTAAAATTGATGCAGAATGTGGGGATCCTGAGCGGAGCAACAGAAAAGTGCTTCAAATTCTTTATAAACTTTTCACTGTTTCTTGGAAAATGAAATATATATATATATATATATATATATATATATATATATATATATATATATATTCACACAACAACTATCATTTCTAACATTTGAAAATTGTCTAAATACTGAATAACTAATGATTTGCTCATATCTATTAATAACATATTAATGTAAGTTATTATAAAGTGTAAAGTGATTTTTTATGAACGTGTTGTAATGTCATTCAAAGAGACAGGAAAGTGGCAGAGTACAATTAAATCAGAAGCGGTCTGTGAGAACTGTTGGTTAATGTAATTCTAATATGATAGCAGGGGACTGTGCTTCAATGTACAACCATCTATCATTCAGAGGGAAGAAATGACACTCTTCAAACGTCACGGCCTTCAATTAAAGCTTTTTCTGTTCTTCTCTCTCTTGCTCATGCCTGAGTACTTGATGCTGCTCTGCATTAGACTGGAGCAATAGAAGTTTAAATGGAGAAAGTGCTCACAGATATTTCTCTGATATAGTAAGTGTCTATCAAAACTGTCATAAGTGACACTGGATGTCTGGATGTTTCATGCCAGAGAGATGGCCAGTATTGTTTCTATTGCTATCCTGCAAAGCGGTTATGAATATAAATGATGGATGGTGAGGTGAAAAGAATTGGGCAGGTAAGTGAGGTGTGCAGTGATATAAATAGGAATGATGTTCAACAATAAATGCATGGATGATATATATTTTGTATCTATAGCTATACCTATAAGGATTCTTATGTTTGCCCTTCTGGTGAACCCATTAAAAGTCCTATATATGTAAAAATTAACACAACCTCCTATTCTGTCCTTAAAAAACTCTGTCTCTTCAAGTGACTTATTATGTGTATAAGCGCAACACAATGCAATATCTGTATATGCTTAGTGCTCAAAATATTCATATTCATATGTTTTTTGTATTTGGATTAAAATGGGTGTTTTATTTATTTATTTGTTTATTTATTTATTTATTTATTATGGAAACAATGGAAAGCACTGAAAAAAAAAAAAACAGGGCTGCTGGAAAAATTCACAAATTGCTGAACATAACTTTATTCAACTCCTAAATCAAACATCCTGTATAACTTTCTGGAAACTTTTCTATCTTCTATCAAATCTGGCAGAAGGAATCTAAATGGAATCTGAATAAGCAAGATAACTTCCACGTATAATGACATTTTGCAGATACCCTTGCCTATTGTTCGTATCTGTATTCATATTCTTTTAGGAATCTATTATCTGTTCAATCTGAATAATGTATTCATTTTCAGATACATTTCTAATGTGTATATTCATACAGTATATTCACTGGCTATTGTGTGCTACTGAATGCTATAGAGGCACTATGCTGGATATTTTCCAAATGAGGACGTTAGTTCTCTGCCATATTTGATTCGGTTTTGCAAAGCATCTCCAAAAATAATTTGGTAAGATTCCAAGTACTCTTCATATGTGGCACTGATCCTTGAAAATCGATAAGGCTATATTCCAACTAAAACCAGCATTTTCACTAGCTATAATAAACTTTATTTTGCCAGATTACAGTTTACTAATAGTTTACTGTGTGTCATGTAACAACATTGTTCCTGTTATATCATGAGTTCCGGTTTTATGATTCCTGATTGTTTCCTGTTTCTTTAGTATGGATCATCTTTCTTTAATGTTGACATTTTGTGCTCTGATCCCCACTATGAACTTTGACAACAATTTGTAGATTACCCTGAGTTTACACACTTGTTTCTTGCCTATAAAAGCACATTACAATGTGCAAAAGCATGTTTTTGATTAATGCAGACTCGTTCAGATGTATATGTTAGCTATAGGACTCATTAAAACTGACTTATTTACCTATTAAAGAGTTGTCCAAGTAGAGGGATCCAGCAGTATCAGTAAATTAGAAACACTAAATTATTGTGATTCCCTATCAGAAAGGAAACTAAGAACCCATAACTAGGCAATGAACCCTTGAAGAACCCTTAAATACCCTGCAATAAAATTCAATGACCATAGGGAACACCATAAGCTCCACACATAACAGTAGGCCAGAAGTAATTAAGCCTTTTTTTGTTTATTTCTGCTACATTGGAACATGAGTTCAGCTGCCCAGATCTTAATGAATAGTTTATCCTTCCCAACACACACACACACACACACACACACACACAAAAGCAGGGTGACACAGCCCATTCTTGGCTCTGGCTGCCCTTATTGTTGCCAGTCCCATGGAGGTGGCATGGGTGGTGGGTGTGGAAGCTAAATTACCCTCTACCCCAGGCATGATGCCCTCCCGAGGGGGGTTGGCGCTGCCCTGTGAGTAAGCTTGTACCAAGGCTGCCCTTGACATGCCTCCTCCACGGACGGCAGGACACAAGGGGCGCTGCCAGCCTGCCTGAATGACGTGCCAGATGGTAGCAGCTGTGGAGAAGCGCCCTCTCGGCCGTAGGCACCTGTCCACTCCACGCCCCCTCCAGGAGCCATCAGTGCCCACCCTAAAGAGTTGCCCTAAAGAGCCGTCAGCAGAAAATGAGGCGCGAACCTGCAAGTGAAAGGCCTGCGGGCCTCAGTGGGCACTCGCTGGGCACTCGCTGGGCCTCCGCTCTGCTTCTCTAATAAGAAACGGACTCAATGCCAAGACACGTTTAGCAGCCAGGCTGTTTACTTTATCATCATTACCCAGCATGCCACTGGGCTGAGGAGAAGGCGGAAGGTTGAATGGTTTGGATGAGATGATCCAAAGGCAGCAGGACCACCTGAATCAAGGAACAGTGGATACACACACACACACACACACACACACACCATAAAATCAGAAAACCAAATCAATAAGAATATTGACATTGTAACACCATTTTCTGAATTCAGGTTTATTTTAAATGAGCATAGAAAAAAACCATGAAAAAAACTTTCTGGGTTTCCATTGTCTGTTTCCAAAATGCTACTTAGTTCTATATCACACAGAATTGATACAAACGTAAGAAAATACATCATGTATGTTTAAATACCTGAATCAATCAGACATCCATTTTTTAATATTTTATTTAATTTGTATTATTTTTTTCATTCATTTTTAAGTAGCGAGCAGAACAGTAGGGTTACATATTTATGAGTACTACATGGCTCCCTGACGTTTATGCAGTTACAGTATTTTGATGCGCAATTAATTGCTTTGGTTTTTATTGCCATGAAATTGGAGGCGAATGGAAACATTCATAACTTGGATATGTGACAAAGACCCCAGTCTATAGCATGGAGGGATATTAAAAAGTCATTAGATAGACGGGAATCCTCTGGGAATGCTTTCATATGAGCCACTTTGGTGTCATGACCTATGTTATTTGTGTATGAGTGACACTTACCTGGCAGACATGACATGAATTAAATGTTGCCATATGCGTAGCTTTATGTCTTTCACAATATTCATAGCACCGAGACAGAGCACGCATACATATTTCAAGTCGACTAACTCCTTTCTTCTCCCTTTTTTGTGGAATATACAAACACATGGGCAACAGGGTGACAGAATCAAAGGTGAGGAATGAACTGTTTTACAATAAGGATCCGAGATGTGACAGGAGCGTAATGAGGGCATGTGTATGAGGGCCATGTGGTACTTTCTGAGTAGCTGGACAGCGTGACGGGTCATTGGGCTCGGATCAGAGAAAAGGAAAAAGGAGCGGAGTGTTGATAAAAGGGACCTTTTCAGGCAGGTAGGGTTAGTGAGCTGAACTGTGCGTAGCCCTTCCTGATTATCAATGCCACTGCATCCTCTGGCCTCAATGAATGTAAGACAAATGCAAGGAAGAGGGAGGAAGAACGAGTGTGATTTGTTTTCACAGCAGGACGGCCGTTCGTATGGAGATGAAAAGGGAAAGCACGGGGAGAGAAGTCGAGTCAGGTGGCTGTCCATCCTCTGCAATGCCTTTTCCGAAAGGGCCAACCTTCACCAGGCATGACTGGTTCACTACACCAAACCCTTGTTTCACAAACTCAAGCTTCATGTCCTGAGCTATCTCACATGATTGAACTCATTTAGGTTTAATTACATGTTTTGTGACATCTTGCATTAACATCCTCTAGATTCATTTCAAGCCTGAAACTAGCAGGCCGACATTGCTATTCACATTTTTTTTTTTTGCACAGCATTTTCCTCCTATTATGTTTGACTGAGGCTTTGATAAAACATGAAGGTACTTTCTGTAATACTTTTTTGTGTTGTCGTTTTATCGATCCACCAGCCCCCGGGGAGTCACTTTCAGTGGGAGGCAATTATGAAATCAGTGCAAAGCCGGGATAAAACAAGATATTACGTTCCTACAGTCGGTTGCGCATTCCATTCAGTTACAGCACAGAAGAGCTCTCTCTCTCAATATTGGATGCAGCAAATGAGAAAGAAAGATAAAGGAGATTGGCACAGAAAGCAAAATAAATAAATAAATAAAATAAAGAATCAATGGGCAAGCTACTGTAGAAACCGTACGTATGTCATCATGTGTGAAATGACTTGGAAATTACTTTTGGATTGAAATGTTCCCTTTTTTTGCTTAGCGTCTTTCTTCCTTTTCGAGTCTGTCAGTGTCTTTACAAACTGCTGCCTCTTCACAGGCCTCGTTCATCCGTCAGCTTTCAAACCATCCCGCTCTGTCTGAGATGTCTAATATAAAGTGGTCTAGGCTCCAAGTAGCAGCCGGCATTTTTTTTTTTTTAAAGGTATGCATATGTACTCCATCTCCCCCTTTTTTGGTCTACGCTCACGTGGGTGGCCGCGTGCCTAATGGTGCTAAAATCGCCTTTCTCAGAAAGTGACACCTCACTAAATCGGATCGGTGAGTGGCCCTGTAATGGAGAGTCGGATTGATCCGTGGATGGAGGGACACACAGGGCCCGGCTCACGCTGTTTAACCCCTCAGGTGATGCTGTTTGTGTATCACTTATTGGATTGTTAATAGATTTTCCTAGTTTGTGCGAGACACGAAGAGCTTGGAGCCGGGACCTTTCCATTACGGCGCCGGCAGGGAGGCTGTGGGCAGAGGCGAGGCGAGGCGAGGTGGAGAGAGTGCCGCTAAAACGGCGCTGAATTGAGGTTCCACCTCCTGACAGCATCGCAGCTGTAGACTAGCAATAGCAATCCTCCAGTGGCACTTTTAATTATCGGCACGGCGATACTATCAGTAAGTGTGTAATTATGTGTCAGTTTGCAGGCTGCCGGGTATGAAGGGTGAAAGCAAGGAAGATGATGATTGTTGAAACTGGCGAGTCGTATTTAAACAATTCAGCATGTGTAACTGGCACTGTCATTAAACAGAGAGGGGCCGACCCCTCCTGTCACTCACTCTCTCACTTATGCAGATCCTTTTTTTTTTTCCTTTTTCATTTTCTCACCTCTCTCTCTCCCTCTCTCTCTCTCTCTCTCTCTCGCTCTCTCTCTCTCTTTTTCACAGGACTTCACGCTCAGGTAGGAGCTGGGGCAGGAAGTGGGTGAACACACAGTGAGAATCTGACATTCGGCTGGTTCCCCTTGTGTCAATCCACATGCACTCACACATACACACACACACACGCACACAAACAGTGCCATTTCACAGGCACATTTTTAGCACACTCACACATTTAAATGAGCATACAGAAGACAAATGTGCCACTGTAATTTGTGCTTTTATATACACTTTAATGCATTCAGTTAATTTCTTTTTCATGTCTTGAAATGTTTTTCACATTTAAACCAATTAAAACAAAAAGTCCACCTGAGTAAGTACTGATCATCATCATCATCATATGTTTTCTCACTTTATCAACAAAAGGAATTCTCATGCTTCACTTAATAATTATTTACTGTTCAATATTCAGTATACATTATGAGTTAATATGACCTTTTTATTTTTCACTAGTCACGCTTTCTTATATTTGCCTTAGACTATTGCTTATCATTGGTTTAGGACCCTTAAAGCTATGTCTTTTTTTTACATGGTGTAACTTTAAAACATTTAAATATGCAAATATGGTCCTTGTAGTTGTTAAATATTACTCTATATTATCTTGTCCAGATAAAACAGGTACAATAGATGCCACCTTAAGAGTCACGCATGTGCAAAACACTTTTTTTATAGGAATGTGTAGCAAATAACACAAATTCCAACCATGTAAGTGCATTTATTAATGTATTTTGTTTATTAAACATTATAGCTGCATGTTGCTAATTAGCATAAACAGTCTATTAACATATACAGACTATCCATCACATCCATACATCATTTTCCATTCAGATTGTCCTACACAGGGTTGTGGGGGAGCCTGGAACCAATCCCAGACTTGGGGCACAAGGCAGGGGACACCCTGGATAAGGTGCCAACTCATCGCAGGGCATAATTGCACATACTGCAGACAATTTGGAAATGCCAGTCAGCCTACAAAGCATATCTTTGGACTGGGGAGGAAACTGGAGTACCTGGAGGAAACCTCCAGAGCACAGGGAGAATTTGCAAACTCCACGTACACAGGACAGAGATGGGATTCAAACCCCCAACCCTAAGCCACCGGGCCCCCCTTATATACAGACTATTTCAATTTTTTTAATTTAAAACTGTAAATGAACTGAAAGTTTTGACAAATTAATAAAAGAAAGACTTCTCCATATCTTGAATATAATGTTAACTCCTTTGTACAAAAGTTGAGATTTTCTTTCAGTCTGATTCCTTCCAACGAAGTATGTGGATTGAGCTGATGAATTTGCTCTAACATGGATCCTCAGGTTTTACAGAAACTTTGAAGTCCATGTCAGCTCGAGTGCATGTTGTCATTAAAGCAAAAAAGGGGGCATACCAAATACAAAGAAATTCTGAAATTCATGTAAATATAATATGATTAAACTAATAATTTGCAATTAAAAGTTTGCATTAAATTACGAAAGAATTCAGAATAGAAGCATTTTCACTAGTGGTCTCAGACTTTTGGAAATTTGTTTTTGTGAGCCACTTTGAAAATGCCGTGAACAAAATATGCATAAAAACCTATTAAATAAAAAAGATCACTAGGATGCAAAAGTGCCTTTATATTAGCTGCGAGCATGTGACTCTTTAGAGGCTGGTCATGTGAGGAGTCCTCCTGCTGCGCAGCTGTCTGATTCAGCATCAGCTTCTATTAGAGAACAAAAATAACCTTTGATAACGTGAAATGCAATAAAATCTCCTCCTCTGCTTTCCAGCACTTTTCATTTAGCGGATCCAGACATGGACCCTTCTAGCCTATCAACCCTCAGCTACATGAAACAGCTGCCTGATTGGTGGTGGGAGGGATTGTGGGGAGGGGGGCGTGAGAGCCTGTGCAAATAGTAAGATGTGGTGTCCCAAGGACAAGGGGGAAATATCCATATCATAATGAAAGGCAGCATTAATTGCGGCTACACCTCTGCACTTGAAAGTAATGAGCAGGAGCACGGTGCTGGCCTCAGAGGATTAATTTGTAGTAATATTTTATCAGCGCAGAGAGGGTGTAATTTATTTTCCTTTTTTTTTTTACATAACCAAACTTTAAAGGTGGGCCCCAACCCGAGCCGGAATTGCAAAATAAAAGTCTACAGATCATGTTTTATGATAGCAAATATGCCTTTGCAGATTTAGCTAAATGGGTTACAAAGATTGAATTTGGCCATGCCTAGGGCTTCGATGGGTAAGGGCTCTATGGCCCACTTACGTCTGAGGTAACACGAGTGCAGTCTTAATTTAAAGACCACTCATTCCCCTTGTGGCTCTATGATAAAGACATCTGACAATGGTAGTCCTCTAATTTATGACCACGGCCCAACACATTAATTGATTTCCACACCCTACACCATTATCAAGCCCTACTAGTGTACGGCCTGAGACAATTTATCTGCTGTGATTTGTCACATTGATGACTCTGATTGTAATTTTTTCTGACAAATTGGTGAATTTCTCCAAAAAGAGCATTAACGCATACAGTATGAGTGTATCCATTTTCTAATGAGCTCCTTTTTGACGGATTCATTGGGATTTTCTGAATGTAGACTGCGGATTATACTAATATGGTTAATGTCTTCTGTCCTGCTGTTAGAAAAATGTTGCTCATAATCACATAATGGGCGATTCATTTGGGTTCTATTTATTCAAAGGGTTCAATTCTATGGTTAACAAGTGTGAATTATATTCATTCTGTCCTCTTAATTAGCACTGACTAGCTTTGCATCAATTTGTCAAGGAAAATGATACAGGTACAGTGCTTATATTCTGAAACATTATACTTTTCCAAGAAGTGAAAGGGGAAAGTTGGGATACGATGTGAGGATTTATTGATCATAACACAATAGGAGTTTTGTTTAATGATTTGATCACTATACAGTATGTCAATAACTAAACTGGTCTGGAGCCATCTGCTTTTACTTTTTGAAATAGTTTATATTATATGTATTTCTGAACCCACTGAACTCACTGGATGGCTCATTAGTGGACATTTCAATAAAACTAACTTGGATAATGATTATGCATATAATTATTTGAATGCTATGTTTATACTGCAGCATAATTATATGTCATACACATTCCTGTAAGTGGCAGGATCATATATCATAGTTACCATCATTTACACCACAGCGCTGTTGAATCTTCAATTCTGATTGATCAGAAGGTGTTGATTAATTTTCTGTAGCTTGGATGGCAGACACCCCACAAAAAATAATTTTTAAAATATGCAATCCTTAATATGGTGAAGTTATTTCTAAGGAGACGTTTATTTAAGTTTATTTAACATGATTGGAAGGAGTCTCTAGTGTCAGCACTTTGTAGCAGTCAGAGATAAAGCTCTAACTTTCCACTTCAGGAAAGTCTTCAAGACGGAGGACTTTGTGATTTCTCTATAACGTGACAAGATGTGCTTTTTTGTTTGTTTGTTTGTTTGTTTGTTTGTTTTTTGTCTTTTAAAATTTTAAGAAAGAAAAAAGCAAGGCTGTTGAGAGATCAACTATTTACAGCTGCTATAACGTAAGTGATAACAGGAACTAACTTGTTTCATGACCATCAGAATGAAATGTATAATGTGTTATTTAAAAAAAAAAAAAAATTGTAATAGTTAGCAAATTGCTGTGGTGTACGAGGAATTAAATACTTTTGGACTGTGGAGTTTTTGGAAAATAATCACCTTTGGAGTGGTAAGATTAAATTTTCTTCACGTCAGACTGCATCACACCCCATCCAATGTTAATTATTTTCCTATAACCGCATGCCCCCATTGTGTTTTATTCCTTACATATTGAATAATTAGGCAAGTTAAACCCTAAATGTCATGCTGCAGGATCAACAAGATCAAACATACTAGATGATGACTCCTCAAGTCTGCAATGTGAAGACCCTAAAGCAAATCCACACGAGAGCCAGTTCTTCCAAGTTAATCATGCAGCCCATAATCTTTGATATGGCTTTTAATTAGACAGTGAATAAATCATACCAACAGAGCTCTCCTCCATCTCCTTACAAGATGTACAGTGTTTTCTTCTCGCTCATTTCCCCATGCATTCAAATTTCTCTGCAATCTGCCTGTTTTGATTTAATGAATTTAAAATGTCAATGTTATTTCTGCATTAGCTCACCTCAGATCCAATGACCCGTTTCAGTGAACCTGGATGACATAGCCCTATTAAAGCACTGCGCTTGTGTCAACAGGCGGCTCCGAGGACATGGCGCTGCGTTCCAGAGGGTCAATGCGCCAGAGCACTAATTTGTTGACCCTGAAAGTGGAGGGGGTTAAAAGTTCAAAGCCCAGCTGTTGAAGAGGTTTTGCCATGTGTGTGTATGTGTGTGTGTCCAGAGGCCAGTCTTGCTCTGCAGGGTCCATTTCTCCTGTCAGAGACGAGAGAAACCCTTCAAACCCGGAGGATATGGCCCTCTCACTAAATTGTCCTTCAAATGGGCTGTACAGTAAAATAGGGGATGGGGGTGAAAAGGTTTATGTCCGTGCAGGAAAGCGAGAAAACACACGTGCTTTCAGAACTGAAGGAACTTGTTCTACTTTTATTATAAAGCAGTGATGAGTTTCTGACTTTCATTTAAGTTTCTGTAGCTGTTTTATTCAACAATTGGAAATGCATTGAAAGCTAAAAAGGAAGAATTTCAAAGAGGCCACTCTGATTTGTTTTGGTCCTTCCCAGAAGGACTCCACTATATTCCACAGTCCACTGAGCTACCTTGATTGGCAGCAGCTATCGAACATTAACAGTAATAGTACTTCCACTGTAATTAAGTGTTAATTACTTCCTTATGCTAATGGACTTTTTTTTGGAATGGAGGATTTTGTCCCCTCCCTTACCAGTCCATCAGACCATTGTTACATTGGCTGAAATAATTTCCATGTGATCGTTTTCCCGGATATAAAAATGTGAATAATTATTCCCTAATTAAGAGAGTGGGGTCTGCTCCTGGAGTTAAGGCTGCATTAATTTGAATGTTTTTACAGTTCTTTAATTGGGATAAGGGTTGGTTAGCGATGAGAGGCCCACTCGCAGGGCCGAGGCGAAGAGCACGCTTCAATCGCACTCTCACTCAAGGTCAACACACCGCACTCCCGCTGCTCCCACTGAGTACGCCATTGTTGCTCAGGCATGCATCTATCATTCTGACAAGCATGTGCTCTCACGTCTTCAATTATTAATTGCATTAAATACACTTTTTTTTTAGATCAAGGATGGAGGTGTGTGTTCCAGGAAAATGGCTTTCGAACACTGCGGTATTGTTGCTGCACAGTTTGACACTCTGTTCCGCCCTCCTGTGTGTGTGTGTGTGTGTGTGTGTGATCGCTCAATAAACAGTCTGAAAGAAAGAAGGCCAAGGTGGAAAACACATTTGTAAGGACTCAGTGGAAGTTTCTGGATAGTCCTCCCTTGCCAAAGTTAATATGGCCTTTGAATGAGGATGTTGCATAACTGAGGTTCTGAGGTTCTAGGACACTGTGCATACAGAAAGATAACAAGAAAGAGAGAAAAATACATTTATTAAACATATGTTTTGGAATTGGTTTCAATTGGTCTAGTATTCTTTTCTTTATAATAAATAAATATAGACACATGAGGACAATTCATATTATATATATATATATATATATAATCTTAATAAGTACGTAAGACAATGTCTTCTCATTATAATTACAACGGGTGAAACTACGATGTATAAGAGGCGAGCAGCACTTTCCTGCCACTTGCCCAGATTACAGCTCCTGCTGTTTAGGATAAAGCCACCGTCACCCTGCACTTCAGACAAATGGAACTCGGGGAGATGGGCACATTTTTCAGAGATGCCACATTTTCTCCCCCCACCACCTTCTCCTGCATGGACTTGGCTGGATATAATATTTTTGAATTAATTAGCAATTTTGGTAAATGACGTAAAATGGCTCTAATTTTTTATGTCTGCCAGGAGAACAATTAGACCATTAGGAGTAACAAATGGTCCGGCCGGGCCCATATGCCTGTTGCAGACTTTCAAGGCACATTATTTCTGACGTGCCAAAACAAATAGCATCAGGTTTGGCCAGATTCTATTGTTGGAGACATCTCCCCATACACTTGTGGGTAACTGATGTGATTTCTGGAGAGTATTTTTCTTTTTTCCTTCCCCCCCACCCCTTCTTCCTCATCACTGGGCCCATCCCTGGTTGTGAGACCTCATTAGAGTTGCCATGCTCTCACTGTTCTCTCTCTTATTCTTCAGGTGAACCTTAATTTACATGGAGGCGCATTTCAGCGTTCCCCTGTTGCAGCTAGTCTCTCGCTAACGCGCCAAGAGAGAGAGCGCGGGAGAAAGAGTGTGTGAGAGAGAGAAAGAGAGAGAAAGAAAGAGAGAGAGAGAGTGTGTGAGCGCACAGGGGCCCAGCCGGCACTTGAGATGAAATTTCTGCCTCTTGAAACCTGTCAAATCTGGGCGCAAAGAGGTGAGCGATGCTCGGGAGGGAGCGACGAGGGGGGTGGGGGGTTGAGAGGAGGGGCCTGAGATACAAAAAATAGTATTTCCACCCTGATAAATGAGGTCTATCCCGCCTGCATATGGTATGTGTTTTAAAGTGCCTCCCCCCGGCCCATGCATGCAGGAGCCATCCTTCATGATGGACTCGAGCCCTCACACCCATGTGGAGGCCCAGACGGCTGGCAGGCAGCTGCCCATACAGTGGCACCCAGGGTCAATGTAAGCACATCTGTGGCACCGTCACCTAGCATCATTACTGTTCTCACTCCACGTCCACATTTAAATGTGTTTGTTTATAAATAATATTTCTTTTCCATCTATGAGCTATGATGTAATGAATACAAAGCTGAAATGGATCCCTATGGCTTTAGAGTCTGGAATCATTCATCAGGAATTCGGTTAAAACAACGTGACAAAGAGCAGCAGTAATAGTGGTAATATTATTAATAATATTCACAGCCTCTAATCTGAGATGCATAATTTCAACATGATATACATATAATATTATTAGCAATAGTTTCATTGTGATTTACAATGAAAATATATTAGAATATCAGTAATGTGAATTTGAATTAACTATTTTATTTCAAATTCACATTATACCAAACAGTGATATTTTGACTGCAAGAGAAAATTATTATCTCCAGGAACATTTCTTGCTGCATAACAACGTAATTGCAGGATAAGCTTGCACCTTTCAGTCCATGTTTTCTGTTTATATCAGAAAGTTTTTTATCCAGAAATGTCCTTAAAACATCAATGATTCATTCATTATATATTATGTCAGGCTTAAGATCTGACTAACAATACCACATTTATTTATTTATTTATTTATTTATTTATTTATTGTATGTTTGTTTGATTGATTCATTGATTTTTTTTTAATTTGGTTGGTTGACTCTTTAACTTTTTTTGACAAAATAATGAACAAAATTATGGGATTATTAGATCTGATCTGCAATGTAATATAACGTCAAGAGAGTGCTTCAGCAATTGCTTAATTGGTCATTTTAACCATTACAGTTTGTTGCAGTTGTATTGTTAGTAAAATATATTCTAGCCAACTATTGCCAACTATTAGCATTTTGAGTGTCTGAGAATAAACCTATTTACTATCACTTCTGATTTGTGAAACAATATAACTGCTGACTAAAGACCTCACATTATGCATGATTTTTACAGAAGTAAAAATCACCCTTTCCACTACCCAGGAGGCCACGTTGACTCCCCCTCGTGTGTGTGTATGTGTGTGTGTGTGTCTACGTTGAAAGGGGAAAGTGTGACCCAGAAACGAGAAGAGGTGTTGGTCGAGCCGCCAGCGAGTGCAGACTTTTCTGTCACCTAAATGATGTTATGTGGGTCAGAATTTATTAGCAAGTTATTTGTCATTCTCCTTTTGACCAGTCTGGAGTTTGGGTTCGTTACAGGCTCCATGCTGTCTTCTTTTTGGAAGGCTCAATTTGACTGTTGGCTTTAATTCATGTTCTTCGCCTCCCTTTGTTAGGTGGTGAAGACTCGTCTATTGTCATAGGAAGCACTCTGAGCTCCAACTTTCTCTCATCCATCTTCATCTTTCCTTTTCATCCAGTTAACATTTTCTCCTCATTATGTAAGAGGATGGTAGATCTGGTCACTTAGAGATCTGGACTAAGAAAGGTAGGGGATGGTTAATATCTAGTGACAAGAGCCTGAAATATTCTTGTGTTATGGCTTTATGTCTCTATTCACACGCTCAGTGAATGTATAGTTGGAGGAACCACACATTTGCAGGAATTATTGTTCTACACATTTTGCACAACTACAGTTTAAGAGTTGTATACGAAAAGGAAATTTCAGAGCTCTGTGCTTGGTAAAAAAAAAAGCATCCCCTGAATCAAACTATAAGATGTTCTTGTGTTTTATTAGGAGGATTTATAGTTTGCGATGCCACACATTTTTAGGAATCCCAAGATTTTTCATAACCATAGTTTGCACATTAAATATAGCAATAAAACTACCACACTGATCAATTAAGTTAAATGAAATTCCTCAATAAATAAATAAATAAATAAATAAATAAAGGATTTTAACTGAGTAACGTTCACAAACTTTTTTTTTTTTTTTAGTGTACTCTTACGTAACCTGTACTAGGTTATGTAATGGATGATTAAAAAACTAGTGAAATAAAACTAGTGATATATTTTTTGTGTGCCATGTTAATAGTTTATGATTTTTAGTTTGTCATATGACACGTTTTCAGGAATGTCTTGACTCTCACTAACCATGATCAACTACTTAAACATACCATTAACTGAACACGTATTCCAAAATTGTTATATGATTATGTCAGGTCTGATTATATGACCTTTAACCTTAACAATGTACTCATATCATATTTAAGGCCAATCACACTCAAGTCAATTCTTCATTACTTGACAATATCCAAAATTGGTTTCTCTGAGTCAAACTGTGGGCAGCTCACTTAATTTTTTTTGAAACCAGACCAACAGAAGGCACATTTTGCCATTTACCCATCACCCCCTTCCCTCCTAAACACCACCCCAACACCCTCTGTGCCTTTATGCATTAGGCCCAGCTCCCAGTGTGTGTGAAAACTTTATTGCTCATTATATGTTGGAGCATGATGAAATGACAGATGATTTATTGGGGCCCAAAAAGCGCTTGGGCTGTGGACATTTTTATCTTCATGCAGTTGCTGCCTGTCAGCTTTTTTCCAGCCGCACAGGTAACAATACTGGGAGTCTTAACTAGTTCCCCACAATGCTGGCCATAAATATCATGTTGTTTGTGCCATTTCTACACATTGTTTCACTTTTTTTTTTTTTTTTTTTGCCGGTCTCCCTGCCTTTGTCTGGGCTGTTTGTATTTTTAGTCTTTGTCTTCATTCAACTCAAATCTCTTTTATATCCTAACATAACATTGTCAGAGTTGATTATGTAATTAAACGCATGATCTGAATGATTAGTGTCACCTCCACTGTATAAGATTCCTCTTATAATCATATTATGATAATGTTCATGTATTTAATTTTGTACTAAACTGGATTTCTGTTTCTCTCTCTCTCTCTCTCTCTCTCTCTTTTTTTTAAACAATGTTTATTTCTACTAAATCCAGCACAAATAATCTGTGAAATGAACCTGGCCATAGACCATTTAAGACGTGCTAAAGCATTTAGTGTGCACACACTGTATTTCTTCCTTATAACAAATTACATGACATTTGTACTGACAAACAAAAAGTCTTAAAATAGTGCTAGCTTCAAATGAATCCAGGTCAACCTCAGGCGATATGGTAAAATAAGGCTACAGCACAGTCCCTCATGACTAATAGGGACAGCCACTCGGAAATTTAAAGGACAATACCGAGAGAAAAGTCTTAATTACTGGACAGAAGTTGGGCAGTAATGAATATTTTATTTTGGGAGCCGCGCTTGCTGTCTGTGAGTTATGTCAGAGCGGGGCCTGAGCCGTGAATCATTATGTCCAGGTAAATGCCAGGATGATGGCATAATTGGTTGCTGTGGAGAGAAGCGCAACCTCTGTAAAATGTTAGTCAGGTGGAAGCCTCCATCGTGTAATTCATTACACGCAAATATGACTGACTCAGGTATTTATCATCTCTCTCTCTCTCTCTCGCTCTCTCTCTCTCTCTCTCTCTCTCTTACAGAAAGGTCTTTATGCATGTCTTTATTTGTATACCAAAACAATAAGCTTTTGGAGCCTGTTTTTCTCTTTTTTTAACCTTTCTTTCTTTAGCCCACTGTTTTTTATGTTATTAAAATATAGCCATTCATTATATAAGGTAATATTTATGTATTTATTTATTTGTCCATTTGTTTGTTCATTCGTTTATTCTTTTTTTTTATTATTATTGATTACCATATTGATTAATTTAGTACAGCCTTGTATTACCTAGTTTGATGGTTTTTCCAGAATGGCCTGTTTTAATAGAATAGATCATACTATGAACATATAAATGATTAATTATTGTGAATTCATGTGTGTGAACTTTTCTTTTTTTTCTATATTTATTAATTTATTTTTTCTATAGTAACAACTCATTCCCAGGGACTTGTATGGTGAACAATCTCGATTATGTAAACATAATAATAAACTTTTTTTAAGCATGTTGTTATTTAATGGTGAAGCTTTCTGTTCGGAGACGTTTATGTAACATTTATGGAAGGAGTCTCTAGTGTCAGCGCATTGTCTTCAGAAAAGTCTTCAGGACAGATGCATTTGTACTTTTCGCTTTTCTCTGTAACATGACAAGCTGCATTTTAATCTTATTACCTTCAACAGCCAGAGTGAAGAGAGGGTGGTGATGGAGAGAATGTTTATAGCTCCTATAAAGTATGTGATAACAGGAGCTAACTTGCTCATGGACATTCCACAACATAAATGATGATAAACAGTTAACAAGCAACTGGGTTAGTCATCAACAATTTAAAAATCGTAATCATTGGAGAACGGTTGCGGTCTAAGTGAAATAATAACACAGTAATTAATACACTTGGATTATTTTCGTATAACAGTGCAGACTGTCTTGTGTTATGAGTATATATGAGTCTGTTTTGTTGTTTGGTACCTGTGTATGTCTGATGAAGAGCATTCAGCTTGAAACATCATATTCTGATGGGATTAAAATGTTATATTAATAGAAGTTTATCTTCTAACAAGGCACGTGGACCTTTTCTCAAGGTAATTGTTTCAGTTGGTGAAATAGCGTCTTGTTTCTGAGGCTATATTAATAAAAAAATCTCAGAAATGGAGCAGTAAGAATAGACAGAAGTGAAGGGAAGTGACTCGCTCACTAACACAGATATCATTAAGCAGGGTGGCCTGACTATTTCATGCACTGAAAAATTTATGAATGTGGATGGAGAGGTCACGAGGACACAGCAGCCATTAAAGAGGCCCAGCTCGTCCTCCATGTGGCCCTTTGCTTCACTGTTACCTCTCTGCCTGTAAATGTCCACCAAACCCTAACTTATTGCGTTCTTTGTCTCTGAGGCTCTGCACGCACATGTCAGGCCTTTCATCAACACCTCAGCTGTGATCAGTGTTAACGGGGGTCTGCGTCTTACGGTGTTAAGCCACACAGTTCAGGGTCACTAAGTCAGATATACTGCATTTCATCCACCAACTTTTGAGTTAATTAAAGAATATATCAGGGCATATTTTACCAGCATTCGAGATGCTTTAACACAAGAAACCACAGCATTACAGTTAATAAGACAGTGAGGAAGTGGTCTTAATGCACCAAGCTCTCCTCTCACGCTTCAGCAAGTCCCTCTCAGTGACACATTTTAGGTCAATTATTTGACGGTTCGAGCCAACATATATTATTTAAGTGTGTCATTTCTGGACTAGTCAGATCCTTTTTACTCACGTACGAGGGCAAATGCTGCTGATCTATTAACAATTACACCCTTATCCAGCGGCGCTAGCAGGCTATAATTTATCAGCCATTAAAAATGGATCAATAATAAAATTCAGCGTTTCACGTCCGTGACGGCCTGACCAACCGAGTGGAAGAAAACATGGAGCGTCTGAAATATTTACATGAGGGAAGTTGATAAGGTTTAGCATTACTCGGCATGTGCTCTCTCGAGGGAGCCGCTATCCCGGAGAGACTCTGAATCAGCCAGCTTTGCATTGCTTTGCTTTGCAGCTCTGTTTTTATTTTGACTAGCCTGACTGTTGTAAGATTTTATATATAAAAGCTTATATTAGCTATATATGACGTATATAACAACTAATGTTTTATGTAATAATATTAAATTGTGTGAGCATTTCTCCCAAAATAAATTGATCACAGTTGATTTTTGGCATCAGTTAATGTAATTAAAATGCATTACTTGGTCCAGGTCATGTGACCTAAATTAGTTTTTACATTAATATTAACAGTAATCTGCTAGATAATGTGTTAAATATTGAATTGAGGTAAACGATTTAAATACACACTCATATTTAGCATCTGATGGAAAACCAATTTTGTGATTTGTGTGCCTGGTAGAGACACTTAGAATGTTTGATTTGTTGATAATATGCCAGCAAAAATAGAGGTGTAAAAAAAAAAAGGTGTTAAAATGCAAGAATCTCCTTAGTTACCCCGTTAAATAGGTAAAGACAGGCCTCCTGTGCTGCTAAAAACCTCATTAAGGATTCTATCTTCACCTTGCTTACATCTCATTTCAGGGTATTTTTCACCACAACAATGTCAGCGAGGAGAGGAAGTTGCAGTCGTGTATTCGATTTTAATCTCCATCTTCTGGGACTCGGAGCAAGATTTCTGTGTTCTTCTGCAATTTACATGTTAAATTCTGTAAGCCCTAGACAGTTGAGCCATTTGCGAGTGAACAGTGGGTGGTATGATATGATTTTTTTTTTTTTTTTTTCCGAGTGTTCAATGAATAATTTCATCTCAATTAGAAAATCGGGGCAACACGAATCTGCCCTTTAGCCACAAACTATTGCTTTCTTTCACTGTTTATGTCAAAACTAATCTGACGCCATAATATGCAAGAAGAAGAAATGAGTTTTGCAATTAATCAGATGGAGACGGAAAACAAAAACACGCCAAATAGGATTTTCACTCCTGTTTAAAATCCTCACGTGATATCATTACGTCTTATTAAGTGACTCCATTTGCGTTCATTATGCGCAAAATGAATATCACTTCTAATCACAGTCATAAGCTGACCAATTCAATGACTTATCTTTCTTTCTTTCTTTTTTTTTTCTGAGGGTTTGGGCAAGGTCTTTGCTCCACTGAATAATAAATTGAAGTTTGTTCAAAGCACATAGTTACTGTTTTATATGTTTGTGATTTTCAGTGTGAGAGATTGAATAGAAACCTCTTTCCTTAAAATAAATAAATAAATAAATAAATAAATAAATAAAGAGCTTCTGGAAAAGCTTAGAAGGATTAGTGTGAATCTCTATCTTCTGTTCATCAATAATTCATCATGGTCTACAGTAAAATCATCTCTACATAGCTCGTTAAAGCCAAACCCTGTGAGTGCCTGAAAACATCAGATGGCAGGGAAAATCAATACGGGTGTGATTGTAATCCACACTGAACGGTCATTACGGAAATTAGGAGTGTGTGTGTGTGTGTGCACATTTAAACACCGCTTTGGTGCTAATTTCCTTCATTCTCTTTTAGCTGCACTGCTGTGTATGCAGGTTTGCAGGCAGCAGTGAAAGACAGACAATTTGTTTTCTTTTTCTCAAATCACCTGCCCCTGGTGGATGAAACTGGTACAACAGGCTAATTATTGACATGTAGCTTACACGATTACACGTTTACTGGTTGTTCGTCTGTCCTTCCGTCCATCCGAGATTCTCATTATTTTCATATTTTACCAAGAAGGACTAGACTGGTGGATGATGCAGGCATCTCCGTCGACATCACTGACATCGAGTGCTGCTTGATTTGTAAGGAGAAAAAATAAATCAGCTGCTCATTTTGGTCGAAGTTGGTAGAACTGCTTATTCGTGGTAACTGCTATGCTAATTGTTAGCATTTAGCGCCCGTGATTATTATTATTTTTTTTTTTAGTTCACAAAAGTAATGCTCTTTGCATTCAAAGCTGATATAAGACACCGATTTTTAGTCAGGTAGGCTCTGTTTTTTTTTTTTTTTTTTGCCCCATTCACCTCAACATCAAAAATGTCTAAATTGGTAAAATACATGCTGTAAATAATTGTTTTTCATCTTTTTTGTTACACAAGGTAGAGAAAAAAATATAAATAAACTGAAAATATGATTTTTAAATTTTATATTTTATTCTATTTTCATTTTTTAATCTAGTTTTTCAACCTGACATTTAATAGTTTCCACAATAAACAAATTTTATTATTATATAAAAAATTCAAAGACCACCCCTAATCACAGACGTGACCTTTTTCATATTGAGCGAGTTTTGCAAATTATTATGTGCATTAATATGCAAATCTGAGAGTATATTGGAGTACACTGAGATTGATTTGAGTTTCTTTTATTATTGTTATATTTTGGGAATTGGTAGCTGTTTTATACAAATAAAAAAATGAATCACAGCATCGATTGAATGAAACATTGCTTGAGTTATCACAGACCCGGTGGTTAAAACATGCACCAAAGCATCAGGTTTCTGTAGTAAGAAAGAAAGTAAGTAAAGCCATGAAAAGTATCACCTCATATCTTTTTTTTTTCAGTAGAAAGCAAATAGCTTGCAGAAGGGCGGTCACTACAGCCTGATAAGTGGAAAGCCATTATTTTTCGAATGGCCTTCAAATCCCGTTGAGACAGCATTGTTTCACAGCATCACATTAAGCCCTGACTTAAGATGGTCAAAAAAACACTGTACACACATTATGAGGCATCGCTAATGTTTTTATTGTGTGCTGTTATTCATTACATGACAAGCTGAGTAGTGCTAGATTAATAAAATATGATCTAAATCGATGATCTCATGTTCATTTGGCCTGATGTAAACAGCCACGCCATTTCAGACATGTGCACGGGTCTTAAAAGTCTTCCTCGTATGAAATTTGAAGATTTAAAAGTGAAATGTGATCACATGATCTGGACTGATTTGATCCCTGCATAAAGCAGATGTGCGCTCCTGATGTGTTACTTTAAAAACCCAGTGTGTAGAACCCCTCTGGTCCCTAGTGAACATGCTGAATGCTATACAAATGATCCCTCATTTCCAAACATCAGCTTGAAGAAACCTGGTAACGACGGGGCTAAAAATGCCTTTGCATCGCACTTCATTTCCTCGCATTTCACTTTCCATATCAATGAAAGAAAAAAAAAAAAAAAAAAAGAAAGTCTAAAGAGAAGGCTAATCAACCAGGCACAAAAAAAATGTATTTGCTTCCCTCTTCAAAAAAATGTGCAATTTGGTCAGACACGAAAGAAGAGGGGGAACCGGAGAGAAAGTGAGAGAGAGGGAGAGAGGAAGAAAAAAAAAATCGAGCAGAACCTTCCAAGCAATAAATCATTGGATTGCTGGTGACACTCATACAATGCGGATATAGTGTTAACTGCGCGAGAGAGACAGCACTCCCTGCTCCTCTGGGGTGACCTTGCCTCGCTGCCATAATCTATCATTCTGACACGGGACACAGTGTTTTTGTTTAATATTACACTATTGGCATATACAGTAAACACAATGCAAAGAAAATTTAGACAGGGACATGAAGAAAGACAAGACGAGCCACAATTGCGTGGAGAAGAAGAGAGAAGGAGTATCGGCAGATTAGACTTCGGGCACGCTAACACTCCAGCTGCTTTACATGGTGTCCTGTTGTTATTCTACGCTCATTTGTTAGCTAGTCATTGCTTTTTAGCCTTGTACTCCATATGTGATGGCTTTATTATTTCATCATGTCAATCTAAGTGTAAAGAGAAGCACGGTTTATAAAACAAAGCCAGCTAGAAAGGAGCAAAATGAACTTTTATGGATAGTTTCATGAGAAAGCGAAGGGGCCGACTGTGTTCAGCAATCATGGCTGACACTCAGAGGCGATAAATAATACATTTCTGTCTGACCATTCATCCTTCTTGCTGTCACAAGCATGCACACACACACACACACACACACACACACACACACACACACACACACACACAGACACAGACACATAAAATATATGATTGTTATTCACAAGCTGACAAGATAAAAGGAGTTGGTTAGGATGCGAAAAATGTGAATGGCTTCTTTCTTTCTTTCTTTCTTTCGTTCTTTCTTTTAGGCCAAAATAATATCTATCTATCTATCTATTTGTTTGATTTTCTTAATTTTGTTTATTTGCTTTTGTTTAAATCTGTCTATCTATCTATCTATCTATCTATCTATCTATCTATCTATCTATTTGTTTGATTTTATTAATTATGTTTATTTGCTTTTGTTTAAATTAATCTATCTATCTATCTATCTATCTATCTATCTATCTATCTATCTATCTATCTATCTATTTGTTTGATTTTATTAATTTTGTTTATTTGCTTTTGTTTAAATCTATCTATCTATCTATCTATCTATCTGTATATTGATATCTATCTATCTATCTATCTATCTATCTATCTGTATATTGATCGATTGATCTATCTAACTTTGTTTGAATTTGTTTGTTTACTTATCTTTGATTTTTATGTACTTATTTATCATGTGTCATCTTGAGTTTTCTCCATTTTCTTATTTTCCCTTGGACGAAGCTTCCCTACTGTACTGTGACTGCAAGGTGTCATGTTTGAAGCTCATCAGCCTTGTGAAAAACACTCAGGTTTTGCCCACCACCTTAATTACTGAGATTTGCACATGTATTGTGCTCCTCTGACACACACTCACACACTTTCTTTGTGTGAGAGTAAAGCCAGCGAGCACCGGGAGATGGTTTAGCTCGCAGCGAGTGCCTCAGCTGCGCTCCACAGAGATGCGAGCAGATAAAGACAAGGTTGGCGCCAGCATGCTGGGGAATATGTCTCACATCAGAGCAATACGGAGAGGTGTGACTGCGCACCCAAAACATCTCCGCTTCATCCGAAACAAGAGGAGGCAGGCGCCGCCGCCGGCCTGAGGTGTGATTTTCCCCATGTAAATGGAGGTCAGACGACTGCCTCGCAATCGCCGGCGCCCGTGTCAGGCCTACTTTTTTTTGTTTGGAGTGATTATGTAGTACCTCGCTGCAAAGTTGCTTATTTCTGTGTGTAAATTGGATGTAGTAGTTTGTGTAGTGCAGCCCCGGGGCGCAGTGTGAGATATTGATTGAGTTGGATGCTGGGGGAAGCACAGGAGGATTGAGAAAGAGAGGGAGACAGAAGGAGAGGTGGTGGTGTAGGCAGAAAACAAAGCTCATATAGGCACTTTTTACCCATTACGGAAAAAAAAAGAAAAAAAATCCACCTGGAAAAATCCACGAGGAGTTGTGAAGAAAGTGACTAAACAAACGGAATAACTTCACAGTGACAGGTGATGCTCAACGCTGAAAAGGAGTGTTGAAAGAAAGAGGGAGAGGAAACAAAAAATAAAATAAAGAACAGCAAAGAAGGTGAGACAGAGAAGAGAGGCACAGAGAGAGAGAGAGAGAGAGAGGAGAATGTGTCAGATGGTTCCTTGTTACATTTAAAGGATAATAAGTCTTATCCCATCTCTCTCTCTCTTTCTCTCTCTCTCTCTTTCTGGCCAAGAGAAAAGAAAGCAGAGCAGTAGGAAAGTGTGGTGAAAAGAACAAATGGTTATATTTACATCACTTATGTAACTAAACTGTAATTAAGGGTGCATTGTTACATTCAGCTGAGTACAAGTTTCCATTATTATACTCTTAGAAAGCAAAAAAAAAACCCAAAACAAATTCACAGGTTCATCGAGGTTCTCTGTATAGTTATGGGACCTTAACTCTCTATAGTGCTTTTACTTGAGGTTTTCTTATAGTGAAATGACTGCGGGGTTCCTTCAGACAGACAACCAAATATCCCTCATGGATCCAAGCTTCAACCTTATCTTTCTTTAGAGTGCACATATTGTAAATTTACCATTTATAGACATATAACACTTTTCATAACCTTGCCTTGTTACATGTTCATAATTCACTAATAGGTGTCATGTTAACCATTTATTAGTGATTAAAAACAACTTCAAACTACCTATTGGTAAAGAAATATACTATATAAAGCAGAAGAGAAACAGAATTATAAATATGGAGTCTGTTATACATATAAAGCCATTAAGCCATGTACTTATAAACCATTATAAGATGATGTGTTATGGCTTTAATTATGTTTAATACATACATACATACATATTTATTCAAACATACAGATGCATTCAAAGCTAAATACTGTATTTAACTCTGTCTACACATTCTTTAATAAAACATTTATTATTGTTACTAAAGATCATTATATGTTTGTATTGCTTGGCACTTTGTTCTTCGAAATGTCACTCCTAATGCTTAGATTAGGTTAGACAATAGTTACATGCTTAAATAATAATAACGTGCTTAAAAAATAATAAAATAATAAAATTGATTAAAAAGAAGAAGAAGAAGAAGAAGAAGAAGAAGATTTGGATAGAAAAAAATTGTGAAGAAGAAGAAGAAGGTATAAATTTAAACCTCTTAGGAGTTTTTTATGCTTTTCTTTATCTACAAGTGGTTTCCTTTTAGTAGTAGAACCCTTTTAGGAAGCTGAGAACCCTAATAGACCACCAAATCCATGGAGAACCCTTACTTTATTCTGATCAGGGTCATAGTGGATCCACAGCCTATCCTGGGAACACTAGGCGTGAGGTGGAAATCCACTCTGAATAGGATGGCAGTCCATCGCAATGCACCATGCTCACACACGTTCCTATATTCTTTCACACCTAGGAGCAATCCACTTCCTGGCATGTTCTTAGGAGGTGGAAGGAAACCGGGGAGCAGAGAAACTCCACACAGACATTAACACGAGCTCAGGATCGAACTGGAGCTGTGAGGTGGCAATGCTAAACACTGTGCTAACTGCTAACTGTACTAATGTTATATTAATCTGGTAAATACCAGTGGACTGGACAAGCAGAGATACAGAGTTTAGGAGTAGTGAGACAGTATGAGACTTTTCTCTACTGAAATAAAGCTGGTGTTCTGTATGGCAGAGGAAAAGTGCAGCAGGGTTTAGTATCAGGTACTATTCAATGAGTATTTGGTGAGCATCATGATGAAATATGTATGAAATTGATTTGATTAGCATTTAAACGACCTTGTAAAATAAAGTAAAAAGAAACTTTTCCAGATGATTCTTTCCAGCTGTCTGTGTTTGGGAACTGACTTTGTTAGGAAAGGTAAAGGTAGAGTGGAAAGATGAGGCTCTCTGGAGAGCAGGCATTACTGTACTCCACCTTCATGGTGTCCTCACTTAATACGGCAGGTTTGCCTCTCAAATACGAGACTACAGACGCACGTGGCTAACTTCACAGCTGTGTCATAATTGTGAGAATTCAAACATATTTTATGTGCAGGAACATCAGTAGAGAAGCTCAGTCATATAGCTTCTGCTGCTTTTTTTTTTCTTTCTCACCAAAAAAAAAAAAAAAATGGAGGAAGCTATTGATCAGGCGCTCTCTCTCTCAGCGCAGCTACCTGGGGAGCTGAGTTGAGCCTGACTTACTACTGTCTCCTTTTCCCAGTGTGGGAGACGAGCGCCAGCATTTCTGTCCAAATGATTGAGGTTAAAAAGTGATCTGGTCACAGTGCCCTTCAGCACTTTCATGATGAATACCATGGAATCATGGATTGATTTGTCATCAGTAACCTATTGCTTATATCAATTATGTTCTGAAGTTCCCTTTCCCCTTCTGTTATAACTTCTTTATACCACAGTGCATTCAGTGCTCAATCCTGATTGGTCAGAAGGTGTCGATTGATTTTCTATAAAAGCAGCTCTGACAATAGTTTCGGTAGCAAGATTCATATTAATGCAATCATTAGTGCAGTAACGAATTACACATGGGGATTATATGGTGGACGTGCCACAAAAAGAAAAAAAAAGATTTTACAAGGGTTTAATTGTTGATATGGTGACCTGAAGATGTTCACTTAGAACTTTTGGAAGGAGTCTCAACTTTCAGCACTTTCTAACAGTCAGAGGTAAAGTCCCACACAGGAGAGTCTTCAGGATGGAAGGGTTTGTCGTTTTCAGTTTCTCTGGAATATGACAAGCTGCTTTTTTTTATTATTATAACTTTAACAAAGAAAAAAAAGAGTGGTTGGTGAGGTAATGATAGTTTATAACTGTTATAACATAAGTGATAACAGAAACATTTAACTTAACAGTAACTATAGTTAAAACTATGATATATCGTTCTTTAATAAATAAAAAAATAATAATTACTGTTGGCAAATTTATGTGGTATAAGAGGAAAAAGGCACTTCCTGTCGTTATAGGAAAATAATCAACTTCTGGGTGGTAACAGTAACGCTGCTTTGTGTCGAGGCAACACACCACTTTGTCGTTGATTGTTTTCCTTTAACAGTACAGCCCCAAGTGTTTTAATTTTTACTTAATATTGGTGTATCTTTATATGAATTGAGTGTTTTCTTATTATATATATTTTCATCTTTTCCTAGGATTTTAATGGAATAAATTTACGTCACATGGCACTTAATTTGCCATTATATTAGATATATTGTAAGAGTGACCGTAAGTTTAAGGGCATACATGACAGATCATTATTGTGAATTAAGAGCAATTTATTCACAGCCAGTACAGTGTTGTGTGTTCCTAGATTGAAATAATTCCTTGATAATACAAGCTCATAACACACACACGCACACACACACACACACACACACACACATACACAGATTAAAATGCTCTGTAGTACTCTGTGTCAGGACACATTTAAGTAAAGCCCTGAAATGTGATATTCCAGTGTTAAGCAAGGCTGAACTTGTGGCTTTCTTTCAATTATTCCACAGCTGACATTTGCCTACCCTTTATCGAGAGATCTTTAATCAGAGCCAATGCGAGAGCAACTAGGAGGAGATTGGTTTGATTTAATATCTCCTTCTGCTCTAAAATGGGAATGGGATACATCAGTCATCATCTGTAATGGATGTGTAAAGGGTATCAGGGTTACTTTCTGTTGATGTCAGAAAAGCACCTATTGGCCTTTATGATACATAATTTACACATTTCTTATAATGTACCTAGATATACCAAGGATATATGGCACAGTTAAGCCATAATGGCTCAATGAATCGATTATACTGTGATATTTTACAAAATCTAGGCTTTGTATGGTGTTAATCTGAGGTTTATATAAATGTGTGTAATTTAGACTTACTGTACAGTGCCTCAGTAATGTTCTGAAACAACTAACATCCCTGAAAACTAGAGCACAAAAACTAGAGATTTACAAATATCTCTCAAACATAACAGCTCATTCAGAAAACTATGTTATGTAGAGTTATATTTTTGTCCACATTGTGTCTATCGTTTTGGTGCAGACTAGCTTTGATCTACTCCGAAGGCAGATTACTCCAACCTGAATTCTGTGTCTCTTCAATAAGCCTGAGCTTTACTTGCTGCTCTGCTTTATTATGTTTGATTTGTACTCTTCTTTATTGCTGTCCAGCCTCAAGGTTTTATCCTCTGCGAGGATACAGCCACCGTCCTCCGGCCACTTATTATCTTTCACACTTGACTGAATTTACAAGAAATAAAGGGGTTAAGTTACCAGCCGCATTATGGCCTAATGCCATTTATCACCCCACAGGCCTGAGACGAGGTGGACGTGTTTACTGTAGCTCTGGCACAGCTCACTTTGGCCTTGCTAATAAATAACTGCATGTATTTCACAGCTTCATTCCATAGTCTCAGAGCGTGACATTTTCCAGTGCGGTGAGAAGGACATCGCATCAGGATATGTGAATCTTAACGATCTGAGGCCTGTTTAGTAAGAAAAAAAAAAAAAGTTGAAGTGCCGCATGCATAAGTTTCCTCTATGAGTAAGTTAATGGGAGCTCATGCTTTTGACATTTCATCTGGAAGACCTTGGGAAATCTGTTTTAGATTCATATCCATACACTGTACAATGTAAGGTCCTGCAGCCAATGAAAACATACACTTCACATTTCACTGATGTGGCTGCAATTCATCTATGTAATTCAAAAAAGTATTTTTCAAAAGTTTTGCTTCCTTTTTTTCCTCCGGTGCTCGAGCGAAGAGGCGGTTTCTCTGCTACAGTTGGTGGAAGTTATTCAGATAAAATATGGGCCCGCTGATGTTTTCCTTTGGAACCTGTTTTGGAAAAGATTGCACAACTCAGGGTTCTTCTCCTTAAAGAGAGCATTAAAATGTCACTTCATGAGAAATTTACACTGCTGGAGTTAGCTATGGTCGATTAAAGAATATTTAAGGCTATTTGGAGCTGCGCTCTTACATCATTCCAGTAAAGGCACACTTCAGCGAGAAATGAATTAAAGAAGTGGAGGAGTGCATGCAGCCAAATTATAAGGAGGCCTGGCCATTAGACTGAGGAGTAGGGTGAAAGATGACTATGTACAGTTTCTTTCAGTGATTTTATTTTATTTATTTATTTTTTATTTTTTCTGGAAGATCACATGCAGTGTGTATGCTGTAGATTTTAATGGACAGTTGATGGAGTTCCCGTGTTCATGTTTCAAGTCTAATACACAACATAATGCATGTGGATTGTCATACATGTCTAGTAAATGGGTTCAACACAGGCCTACATGACTCCTGCAAGAGACTTTCACACAAATTACTCTCACACAACGACTGTACACCTAGGTATTGTTTTTTTTCTACAGAATGTTGATTAACATACAAATTTTCAGAATATCAAAATCTCCAAACTCTTTGTTTACACAGTGCTGGATAACAGTATAACTATTTTATTCAAATCTGACAAAGCACAACGTTGGTGAAATTTGCAGCAAAATTGCCTCATTACTATGTTTTGCCAATATTGAAGATCTGTATCAGTGTTCATTAAATAAAGTGCAAATGATCAACAATCCAGCGTCGGTTTCTCCTTAGGGCTCTACCGTATCCTAATGATGTTGTTTTAATGGGTGTTCCTTTTCTCTCTCAATCCTCTCAGGAATTTGCCTAATTCGAGACCCTTCATTGGGGTTATTAATATTTCATGTTGTTCATGGATTCCAGGTAAATCATGTAATTTATTATTTCTTTATTTTTTCCCCTTATAAACACAGTGCTGTGTTGAACAATCGATTTTAGATAACATGGCATGGCTTGTATTACTCTATCACACTCTCTGTACAGGACAGGAGTAATAAAGAGGACAGAATTACTGTAAGCACTCTATTTATTTCTTTATTTATTTAAATATAGTAAGTATCTGTGTTAATTAATTCATAGTGTATTGGATAGCAAAAATATGGACACATTTAGATTACAGGTTTAGTTTTAGGTTCAGGTTTCTTTCTGGAATTGGAAATTCAGCATGTGTGAGATGATGTACGATAAAAAGAAAAATCACATTTCCACCCTTTCTTTGAATAATTAACAAAATGTAAAATAAAATTTGGGAAATTTAATTTGCTTTAAAAGTCATTTATATGTCTAGAATCAACCCAATCCGCCTCAAAATAGACTGCCAGTTGTAGTCTAAAAGCACAATGACTATAGTGCTATTAAGTGTTGTTTTTATCTAGTTGTTTGGCATTCATCAGGTGTGGATGCCTTAGGCATCACTATCAGAGAAACACCACTTCATTCCTCTCCTTTACTCTGCTCTTCTGACAAACGTCTCACTGATTCCACATCACAGCTTCATTGAACCGAGCTCTGATTTGTTTATTTTATCTCTATTTGACCGGCCAATTGAAGCCTAAATGACCTGAGGCTTGTTGTCACATTGTCGGTCATATACAGGTTAATATCACGTTATGATGTATTTTAAAGGGTCTATATATTTGCAGGTTTGTTTGCATCATATTTGCAATTAAGTTTCCTAGATGCAGCAGATATTTTCCTGTGATTTAGACATGAATAATGTAGGACATCAAGTACTTATTTTACTGTGGTTTATTAATAACCCTCCAAACAGTGCAGTAGCTCTGTAGAGTTGTTTACCTTTGTAAAGTGTGTAACTGACTGAAGAACTTTCTGATGGGTAAAATTAATGTAGTAAAGACCGAAAGCATCATTTCAGACCCACGTATTCTAAACTCTGGTGTCCCAGAAGACTGCAATCTGAGCCTCTCTTTTTAAACACAACCACAGTGCTAAGCCCAACACACATGCACATTAGTGAACCTCTCAAAAATATTAATGGAGATTCAAAGATGAACAATTACTAAAATGGTATAAAGCATAATTTCAAATTTTTTTATGGGTTCATTAAGTTTGTAAATGCTTTTGTAAATTATTTTGTAGTTAAAATAAGCTGTCAAATAATAAGGGTGGGAGCCATGTTGTTAAATTAAACCAAATTTGCAGGGATTAATGTGATAATTACAACTACGACTGTTCATGCAGAAATATTTTTGGCAATGCTATTGCACTATATGGCCAAGAGTTTGTGGACACCTGACCATCACACACATATATGATTTTTTAACATCCCTTCTCTGATTTAGTCCCTCTTTGCTGTTACATTAACCTCCACTCTTCTGGGAAAGGCTTTCCACTAGATTTTGGAGCATGGCTGTGGGGATTTGCTCATTCAGCCACAAGTGAGATCAGGTACTGATGTTATGCGAGGACACCTGGGATGCATTCCACGTTCCAATTCATTCCAAAGTGTTCAGTGGAGTTGAGGTCAGGGATCTGTGCAGGGCCCTCGAGTTCTTCCACACCAAACTTGGCGCACCATGTCTTCATGGAGCTCGCTTTGTGCACAGGATCACTGTCATGCTGGGACAGGTTTGTGCCTCTTAGTTCCAGTGAAGGGAAATTGTAATACTACAGCATACAAAGACATTCTATACAATTGTTTGCTTCCAACATTGTAGCAACGGTTTGGGGAAGAACCACATACGGGTGTGATGGTCAGGTGTCCACAAACTTTTGGCCATATAGTGTACTAGTCTTCTATTAGATTTATTTCAATACTTGCCATTGTCTCATTGATATATCTTTGTATTAGTTTTATTTTTATTTTTAATCTTGATTTTTACATCATATCACATATGACAGTAAAGAAAAATCTGGTGGAATTTGTGTAATCTGTATACTGAGTCAAGAAAGTCAAATGAACCATGTGCATAATCCAAGTCTGTATATGAGTAACTTTCCCTTTCTCTAAATATAGATTTTATTTTATAACCTGAAATTGAACTGAAGTTTTACAAAACAGCTAACAGCTATCTTTTACATGTTATGTCAATACTGTATGCTAAATCATAGGCCGTGCTATCACAAATAATCGCATAATATGACAGCATTTGATGTGGCTTGATTAACATGGTCCTACACTTACAAATTGTAACAATTCAACACAATACCCTTGTTCGTTTGAATGTGTGTACATATCTAATAAGTCATAAACTTAAACTGTATATTCAAAGAGGTTGTATATTCAAAGAGGTTGGATGTAACAAATTTTATTTTATAATAAAAATTGCACATGCAATATCATACATGAAGTTAAATACAATTTGAGTTATGTGACAGAGATGTTCATAGGTGTATTTGAGAAAATCAGTGAATACACTGTAGATCTTATTGGTATAAGAAAAGTGCTTCTTTACTTGTGTATAATATATTGCACACTCTTTCCACACAGTTTTTATCCAGCTGTTCAGTAATTCTCATTTATATAATAAGAGCAGATCTGCATACATTACGTGCTGGGTGATGTAATCCTTCTTAGCCTGCATTATATACATATGACTGAATGATGTATGTACTTGACTATGTGAATCACTGTATATATACTGTATATGTATGTGTAGTGTATAATTGTACATGTAGTGCGTAAACATAAAGTGCATAAAGTGCTAATCACTGACTTTTTCTAATTCTACTGCACCTATACATTAACTGACCAGACACAGAAAACAAATAGTTATAAAACTCTCCTCCCAACCTCAAAGCACAGGCAAAGTCAGACAAAGAGCAGCCATGGTGAGTTTAAGAGCCACAGCCTCCTGTGCATAAGCATTCCAGTGAGCACACTGATGAACCAGTCTAATTAGAAATAAAAGACAATGCTCATGTCTGAGATAAAGCCAGCAATGTATGCCAGCGGCCGTTCAGAGGCACCGGGGCTAATGAGCTCTGAGTTGGGGTGGGGAGGCTAGACGAGCTCTTCAGAGCCAGGAGGGTGAAAGAGAGGGGCAGTTTGGAGAGGTGGGGGGGTCAGGGGTGGGAATAGAAATCTCGCCCCTCGAGCCACACGGACGGTAGGGAGGCGCTTTCCCTCACGGAGGTCAGAGCTGAGAACTGGCGGGTTATGCATTTATTACTGCCATAATTGCAGCTCAGATGCTCGCAAACACGCGAGTCAGGGTCCAACACAAAATAAAATACACTTCAACTCTCGATCAGAGTGTGTATGCACGCTGGATTTATTTATTTATTTATTTATTTTTCATTTATTCTATTGTTTGTATGCTCCAATATGTATATAGTGCTTTTTTATTTTTATTTCTTTTTTTTTTTTATATTCCCTCTTGTGATATAAATTTTTTCATCCTGTCCACTTGCAGAAAGCTTTCACATCGCACAACATTAATATATAGTAGATGCCATCACAAGGTCTCTCATTTCACTATGCTGTATACTGATGCAGGCTGAATAACATTCTAGCCCATCATTTCCCCCTCATTATATTCCATATGTGTGCTTACATGTCTGGCAGAAATTGATCTGATCATCCATTTGAAAGCATACGTGCCAAGAGCTCGGTGATGGGGCATAAACTACAATCTCGCAAAACAATAATGATGCTTATCACTCACAGTTGGCAGGCCAAGCTTATGAGAAAATAAATATATAAATATATCTATCTATATATATGTGTGTCCCAGACTTGGGCGGTTATTGGAACTCAGAAAACATAGATCTTTTTTGTAGTTCTGATAATTCACTCCTGGCACTGAGATTGATGACAACAAGAAGTCTATAAAAGATGTTACCTCTATATTTCAGGAGTGTGATATATTTCAGTAGCTTGTCAAAGGGTTTTATTTTTTTTTTTCCAGAAAGAAAGGAAAGGGAAACAGCAAATCAGAGCTTAGAATCAATATGATAGGAGCATTTCAGCTCTTTTTCTTTCTTCTGTTTCTTTTTTCTTTTCTTTATTCGGGCTCCATGTGAACGGCAGGCTGCTATATGTTAACAATGCTCTTTATCTCTGTTTGCTCTGCGATGGCTAATGAGTGCCCGAATGTAATGTGAAAAGGAAAAAAAAAGCTGTCTAACACAAACTGACCTGTGTGACCAGATGTGTCACTTAAGCACTTTAGCGAGATAATTACCCCAACTAGCAGAGCGGCTCTCTCCAAACTGGCCAACACTTTCGCCACTAATTTCCAGTCCAATTTAAAGAAGTATGCTCAAGTGCTACATTTTTTTTTTTTTTCGATGCATACATCTTCTCTTTTTTTCACACATATGCACAGAGAAATACTTAATTGAACTAGTGTTATGTGCAATATGACAGAGGAATACTCATTTAACATGGTGAAACCAAACATAACATCAGAATTAGGAGCCTTTGTGTGTTTAGGGGTGAATAATTTGCTTTCCTCTAAGAGTGCTTTCACATATGCTGTGTCTAGTCAGTTTGAATCAAAGCATGGTGCATTTATTTCATTTGGTGCATTTCATTTAGGCAGGTGAGAACACAGAAATCACACTGATAAGGACCCAGACAACCGTCAAAGTGAGATGGTCTTTATCCTCATTCTCTAGTGTGTGATACGATTGAAGTGAGAAAGTAAATTTTTGACCCTGAATCAACCCACCTACATGAAGTGAACCAAACATGCTGTGTATTATAAGGTGCATGTTATGTTTTTTTTGTAGGTGAGCTGCTAAACTGATGCAACGTGATCCACAGGACAGAGTTGTAGTGCAGCTGAAATGCAATTTGTTCTGGATATTTGGATTGATGAAAAGAAATGTATGTATATACAGTTTTTACATTATACTCTTTGTGCTCAGGTTTATTTTTTCTTTTTCTGACCAATAAAATAAAAATGTTTGCAGGTATATTCTCAGCCCTAACACCCCTTCAGACAATGCTTTGTTGTGTTGTTTAATTATGTGCAGTGTGACACCAAACCGAAACAAATAGTGCCTGAAGAAACAGAATCAATTTCTCTCTGATTCATACTATGCTCTCATGACCATAAAGAGCATGATGGGTAAGTTTTTTTTTTTTTATACTACAGAAACTAACAGAGAAAACAGAAGTACTTTATAATTACTGTAAACATACAGCGGGGTAAAATCAGTACCAAAAATACTGCACTTCATTTTTCTACTTTATATTCTTCTCCTACAGCAATCTCAAGAGGTTTTTGACAATCTTGTGCATGCAACCTTTCAGCTGCATGCAGGACAGGACAGGAACTGCTTGGAAGTTTTCTTTCTTTTGAAAATAACAAAGCGTGGTGAGAGAACACAGTAAGGGGCTGGGAGCGAGGCCTCAGACACACAGAGTCTCTGCAAGTGACCTTTCACATTGACCCTGGCCTCTGAGTTTCCACTGGCCATTCCACAACTCTCCTGCCAATATTTAAACACTTCCTGATTAGACGGGTGGGTGGCAGGAAGTCTCTCTCTCTCTCTCTCTCACACACACACACATACACACACACACACACACACACACTGACTGGAGTCGCTGCGCTCAACACCATGAAACAATCGTGTGGTTCAGCGTACTGGAACTGGGGTCATATATAACATGTTTCATCACCTCCATGTACAAACAGACACACATGGACCATGGACACACGCACACACACAGGGAGCAGCTCCTGTGTTTTTCTTTCTCTTCTTCAGTCTCTCTCTCTCTCTCTCTCTCTCTCTCTCTCTCTGCCTGACTTTCCTGATAGCTGTGTCTGGACGGCTTGCAGTAGTGCTACTGAAGTTACGAATCAGTAAGGAGTGTGCGTGTGTGTCTGTGTGTGTGTGTTGTTATTGGAATTTGTGTGCTGGTGCGGATGGGGAGGCTGATGAATGAGGGAGTGTGGCAGATTCACAGTGCGGATCTTACTGCAGCTGGAGAGGAAACTAATGGCTAGCGGGGACCACCGAGGTCTCCGAGCTAATACCTGCCTCCTCCATCACAAAAAAACCAACAAAAAAAAGCAGGCCATTTTTTTTTACACCCTGCCAAATGAAACCCTCTGTTCCCTCCTCTCCACCCCCAACCACCCCCCCAACCCACACACACACACACACACACACACACACACACACACACAGTTATACACTCTTGTCTTTCCTCTGGAACCCGGGGGCAGTCGTGGCAGACTTCTGGATGGAGTAGGGAGCATCTGCCAGGCGTCGCTCCCCTTCGGCATGTGCATGGTGACAGGGCAGTTCCACCCCATGCTGATGCCACCACAGTCAGCTCTGACTGTCCTGTCTGTCACGCTGTCCCTGGCATATGCTTCCTCTTCCTACCTCGTTCTCCCTCATCACAGGAAGTAGACAGGTGGAGAAGTTAGAAACTCTACCTCTCTACTGCTTTAATTCTTTGTTTTAGGTTTCCTTACCCTTGCTCTCCCTCCCTCCCTCCTTCCACAAAGGTTGCATGCATGCAGGAAGGTCCAAAAATAACACTGGTGTGATAAGTCATTAGTCATTTCTCACTCTACATATGTTAACTTGACCTGCCGTATGTTAATTCATGCAACATTGGCCTCACATATGGCTGTGTGAGGAATCCCAACTGGTAGATTCTTCTGCATGGGGCCTCATTACGGCAAACTTCCCCCCGTCTCGTCATTAACACTGAGGTGGAGTTCAGGTTAGCAGCACCAGGCTGGGCTTAAGTCACACTATACAGAGAAACAGAGGGAGAGAGCCACAGGACACTGTCAATCAGATCAATTAAAAATGTACAGCAAGAGATTTGGGTCATTGAAGAAAATAAATGGAGGTACTTCAGTGCTTTTTAATCATTACAGTAAAGTTACAGTACAGGGATGTATATAAGTGTACATACCTACAGATACATACCTACATACAAATGTACAAACCATGAACTTCAGCACTGATATGCCTTATACCACAGCATGGTTGAATTCTCAAATCATAAGGTGTGGATTGATTCTCTATAACAGCATGGCTCTGACTGTAGACTACAGTATAGTGTATGGTGGATGCACCACATAATGTAAGACCAACAAACACATTGAACAAAATGTTATTTTGTGAATGTTATTTAACAAAGAAAAATCTGTATTCATTGATGTGGTGAAGTTTTCTGTCTCAATTTTTATGAAAATGAAATGTCAAAGTACTGGACTTATATCAATTTAGAATTCTGCTGGTGTTGCAAAATTAAAATAATAACTTCATTCACTCGTTTAAATGGTTGTCATGATGAATTATTACTCTCACTAGCAAGTACTCAGGTAATCATCCGTAATCATCAAGATCTGCACCAACATAGCTATAACACTATGTTTTAACAGATTCTGGGAGTTTCATTTTGTGGCTTTAGCAATGACAAAAAAATATAAGACCTGCATTACTCCTACTACTCCTACTTCCCTTCCTTATTTGATTATCTCATGCTTCAGCAAGCCAATATGTTCCAATTTGTGATAAAAGCCTATATGACAAAATCCACTTTTTGGTTTATTTCCATTACCATACACTTAAATCACTGCATTATATTTATATTGTATATTGTATTACTTTGTGAAATTCATATTTGCAAAGTAAATCAACATGTCTCTCAAAGCAGCAGTCTTTATAATGTGATAAAGTGTGTCTTCCAGTTCCCCACTGCCTACAGCTTGGCGATAGACATCAACATTTTACATTTTGGGCTGCAGCTCAATAACCTGTGCCAAAGCAGATTATCCCCTAACTGGACATAAACACTGCACAGAACATCACGCTGAGGGCACCAGCAGAGACACAACCTCCAATCCTTTAGCACATCCAGTATCTTAGAGCTCAATGTGAAATAGGGTGCATTAGAAGATATAATAAATATGATGTGCCCGAGAAAGACAAGATATAATATACACTATAAACCATGACAAAAAAATCAAATTAATTTGACATTTATAATTCAGTTTCAACTGTATTTGTGTAGCTTTCATCAATCGATTAAAGTTGTGTGTAAATATTTTTGTGGACCAAGCTAAACTAAACATTCTTGCCAGTTTTATAAAAGTTTGCATATGCTGATAAATACCAATCACCTGCAAATTAGGAAGTGCTTTCACGGCACAGCTGATTTGCATTTAGTGACGCCTACAAAACGACACAAGTGATAAAGCAAAGAGAGAGCTGAAAACTACAAAAGGATGACTTATTTGCAAAAGAGCACCTCCTCAATGCAGCGTGCACTAAATTTTCCAATAATGCAGCTCAGCCACTGCAGCGTATCCACGTCTATAGACACACACTAACTCTTCCATATTTTACAGAGGGACATTTCTTTTGTTTGAACTGAATCTTTAGTCTTATTTATCTGAGTTTAGTATGTGCTACTGAAATATATAAAATTGACACCCTAATCCATATAGAAATTTGTAGTGACAAACTCATGACAATTATATGATTTGAAGCTTATCAGTCAAGGTTGACATTACTGGGTCTCCTTATAAATAAATTTACACAATCTCAGGAGCTCTTGTAGACCACAAACTAAGTGGATTTTCATGATTACCCTACTTCTTGTGTAAATGCTCTTATGAACAAATTATGAGTAAACGTGTTCATTTCCATTTCGATAAATGAGGCCTTTTGTAACAAAGCAGCTTTACAGAAAGCCAGATTCAGATTCAGATAACGTTTAACATGTTAATCCTGCCATAGTAACAATGATGCAATATTTGTAATTAGGGAGTTTCCTTTGATTTCATATGAATACCCCAACTTCTCTTAACTGTTTTTATGTGATTTGGCTTGTAGGGCTGTTTTAAAAGCATGTGTGGTGTGATGCGGTGTTATTAGTCCAGCAGTGATCCTCACTCATGTAGAGTCTCAGCCTCCCCCCTGGCACTTCATCTGATGCTCTGGACTGATACTCACGTTCCTCTTCCCATCTTTGAGGAATACAGCAAGGCTCACAGCGATAGGAGGCTTCTTGTGCCATGCGTTCATGTTCTCCTCGTCCCCTAGCTCTGCCTGGCAGCTCACTACCTCTAATTGTTATTAATCTACTCCAATTAAAACGGACGGCTTCCCTGTCACCACTCTCCCCTTCTCCCCTTGACAGTCATGTACACTGTTGACATGCGAGAAGACACGAGGCAAGAACATTTCTCCGCTTCTTCCATAGCTGAATACTGAAGCCTCAGCTCCTGCTTCATGTTTGAATAGCGGCTGTTATCAAATGCGTTCATTAGGTTACATGCTTCACTTGATTAATTATATTTAAAGAAATTGCGGGTACTTTGGATCTAGCGTCTGGCAGAGCTACGGCATGCCACAGATCCCTAATTTCAAGAAGAAAGAGGGGGCTGAGGGCATTTTTTCTTTCTTTCACTTCTCTCTCTCTCTTTCTCTCTCTCTCTCTCTATCTCTCACTATTCTGGACAGGCTGTGCTGCTCCCAGAGGAGCTGAACGTATTCAAATGTATCTCCATCAATGAGCACGGTAATTATGAATTCCCCACTAATTAGTATATACACTACTTTCCTTGCATATTTGATTTCCACCGTGAGATGGTAATAAGGGAAATGCCCATTTTTGTCCTATCTCATGAAAATTCCAGAATGTTAAAGGGGGGAGGGCAGATGGTGAGAGAGACAGGGGATGCATTAAATATGAAAAAAGAGAGAGAGGGAGAGAGAGAGAGAGAAACTTTGCAGATAATTGGTATGGTTACTGAGGGGATAAAACAACGCTTCTACCTTGCACTGAACATTGAGGCAGCTAAATATGTCTTAGAAGCTCCTGACATTAACTAAAAGCCTTTTCTGTTATTTTTTTATCCCCTTTTTAATTTCATTTTTAATAAATCCACTGTGTTTTAAAGCAATATTCAGGCCTACACTATATATATATATATATATATATATATATATATATATATATATATATATATATATATATATTTTTTTTTTTCTCTCTAGCATTATACAGATTAGGTTTCTTTCTTTGTTTAACTCTACATTTAAATTATATCTCTTGACAATTATTGTTTTTTTTTCCATTTTGTGACTAATTTTGCAAGTTTGAAGTCCTTTCTATTTTGAATATGCAGTTATATTTTTAATAGTATATAAATGTGCTGTAAACATGATGTTTTTTTTATACTAATTTATGTATGAATAAAAAATTCTATACTCGTATTGAGTTATTTTTACTTCAGAGTTCAATTGTCCAACTGTTTATTCAGTGTGAAGGCAATAGCAGATATCGCTATACGTAATAGTATAATATATAGTATATAATATATAAAATAAATGCTAAGGAGAGAGATAGTCTCATGCTATTTTATAATAAGGTGTTATTTAACATTTCCATAACTTTAAGGTAAAAAATGCTGACTATAGTCTATTCATATTGTTAGTTTATGCTCTAGATTAATCCATTACATCTCTACTGAAATACTTCTAAGGATCCATTACACTAACTGTGAGTCAAAATTATTTTTGTGTTCATCTAATTAACAGGGAAGGAAAACAGTTAATCAGTTATTTAGTTGCATCATACATTCAGCTTTATTCATCGTAAACACATAAAACATTTCAACTTGACTGCACTTTTTGTTTCACAAATCATTTTTCAGTTTAATCTGTGCCATATTTAGCTACATTAGGTTTGCTCATTTCACTTCCTGTTGAGAAGATGGTGTATCCGTGAACCGATTTGAATTCTTTCCTTTGCTTACATAAAAATGTGAACTGGTTGCAAAATATGTGTCTCTCTGAATTGTTTTGTTTTTCTCAAATTTTTATTCTTCAGTAGGGCACTTTGTGCAGAGGTGAAAGGTGACCCTTATAACTGAAACCAGTTTCCAGGGTCTGGAAAGCCACCTGCATAATAAAAATGCCATGAGGGTTGAAAGGGAGGCCATGTTCTCACTGTACACCTCCTCCATTCTCCCCCGTTCTCGGGTCATTACGATGGTGAAGGGCTGTATGAGCACATGCTTTCATTCTGAAAAACTGCAGAACTGCAGGGCCCTCTCTCTCTCTCTCTCTCTCCCTATCTCTCATTTTGTCAAAGCTATGTATGATATCATTTCCTTGCAATGGTCCAAGCCAAACATTCATTTCCTCATCACCTGGGGTTGTGTTCTGACAGACAGCTCAAGGATCTCTGTATTCCCTCACATAATTAGTAAATCCAGGCATGGCCATAATCACATTCCACAATATTTTAAAATGATGTGCCCGAGAAAGACAAGTTATTTTTCATTGATTTATTGATAGATTTTTTTTTTCTTTTTCACTTTGGCTCTGAGATGTGTGATGTTTATGCATTCAGGAAAGTTAGTTCCACTTTGCTTTTTTTTGTTTAAGAAACCTAACATGTATTGAAACCTGTACTTATGTATAAGACCTAGTGGAGACTTTCTATGACTGACAGTAAGCCAGAGATATAACTGTGCACCAAGTGGGAGTGTGATATTTCATCATTCATAATTAACTTTTGGCCATGTTAGTGGTTGTGTCTCTGCAGTGTGGGTGTCAGCTGTGGGCAAATAAGAACTTTTATTGCTATCCGTTTAGACAAATGTTAGACAAGTTCCATCCAGCACACAAGAGTTCTTTGGTTTGTGTCTCTAGGGGAACTCTTAAAGGTTCTATGTAGGAGCAGTGTTGGCTTAGTGGCTAAGACTTTGGGCTACTGATCAGAAGCAATGCCAGGATTCCACTGTTAAGTCTTTGAGAAGGGCCCTGAACTACTCCACTATGTTGGTTTCAACTGTAGGTTGCTCTGGATAAAACTGTTGGCTAAATAAGTAAATCTGGAACCCTACTATAAGTTGTTTTGAATAAAACTATCAGCCAAATAAGCAAATGTAAATGTAAAACCCTACAGGAAGTTGCTTTAAGTTGCATGAAAGGGTCCGCCAAAAAAAAAAAAAAAAAACTGTAAATAAAACTGTAGAATGCTACTGTAGGTTTTCTTGGATCACTCAAATGAATAAATATAAATGCAGCACCTTACTGTAAATTGTTTTGGATAAAACTTTCAGCCAAATGAATAAATGTAGAACCATTTACAATATTTTATTTTATATTTTTTTTGGATAAATGTCAGAAATGTATGTATGCATGTTAAAAAATGTATATGTAGAACCATACTGAAAGTTGTTTTGAATATCAGCCAAATAAGCAAAAAAGTGAATCTAGAACCCTACTGTAAGTTGCTTTGGATAAAACCATCAGCCAAATGAATTAATGAAATGAATGGAAACATAGAACCTTACTGTAAATTGTTTTGGATAACAATTTCATATAAATGTGTAAATGTGTAGAGCTCCAGTGTAAGCTGGTTTGGATAAAACTGTGATCCAAGTGAATAAATCTATATCTAGAACCCTGCTGGATATAAAGGTCATTCAAACAAATAAATATAAATGTAGAACCCTGCTGTAAGTAATTTTAGATAAAACTGTCAGTCAAATGAATCAATATAGAATGCTACATTACAGTTTTACTATCAAAGAAAGTTCTACGTAGAACCTCTTTAGGAAGAAAACAACATGTTACTATGCAAAGAATCCTCAAGGTACCGTTTTGTAGAGTATGGGTACGCTTTATGAACACAGGGGTCTTTTTTCAAGATTCCTGTAGTAAACATTGATATTTTGTTGTCTGTGTGCCGAGTTTAATCTTCATGGCCTGCTCACTACACTCTTACAATTTCCTGTTATTCCTCTGGTGGATAAACCAAACAAACCTCTATGTAGAAATTCCATCATATTGTAGAACTCAACAGTAGAGGTCCAGTCTTTTGGAAGAGGTTCCATGTAGAACTACTTTTAGAAGCTAGAAACAAAAGAAGATTGGAAGAAAGCTGTTTTATACTGGGTACTTTGTTATGTATAGACCAAACATAATCTGTTGTGTGAGCCAAGTGTTTTAAGGAGAATGTAAAATTGAAATCATAAAGCACTTTTCTGCCATGACATGATGCATTTTTTAGTTAAAGGGGATATTTAGTGTGAAATAATATGGGGCTGGGCTTTCGTTTTATCCATCGGGATTTTATTGGATTGCATACGAACATGGAGTCAGACCCAGATGCTAGACTACAATTAATCGTGGAGGACTGATTTTATTGGTGAATATATTTTTGTCACTGTCCGTGTATATGATGACATAGTCAGATGTTGCATAGTGTTTAGATGTGCTCAAATTCATTACATTTTGAAGCAGAAGTTAAGTGGTATTGAATGATGTTCAATATGACCAGGGACTGGAACTAACACGTTTTAAAATGTTGTAACACATTACACTTGCTGAACTACATTTCTTCATTAATTTATATACAAATTAACTGGACCGTGTTTAGCCTAGGTGGCATCAATGAATCTTAATACTCCATGTTGCGTCTGGGTAAAAATGTGCATTTTTTAAAAGAATGATCTTAGTGTTAATTTCTCAAAGCCTATCCAACACTATTTATCCTTTTTGTATTGTCCGGTACAACAACTCAGCTTGTGACTCCCTTGCCCATTATGCATGTTTGGATTGCTTCCCTTGCTTTCATTTGACTTCTTTCTCTTTGATAATCCTCTGCTTTTTCTATTCTACACACCCCGACCTCCAAATGTGTTCTAGCAGGAGCTCAAGAGGCCGGTTCTCTGTAGAACATAGTATTCCCCCTGCTACACCCAAATGCAGATGTTCAACTCTTCTGCCAAGAACCAGCACGCCTTTTTCTCTCTTTCGCCAGCCTCAGGACAGTCCCACATAGCACACACCATTACTAGCATACACCCGATCTGTATATGTGTGTGTGTGTGTGTGTGTGTGTGTGTGTGTGTGTCCTCACTGTTCGCGTCATGACCGTGAGCAGCTGATGAATGATTTCAGATGTACACTTCTCTTTTTTCCTCAGCTTTCTCTTTTTCCTGTATTTTTCTCCTCACTGCAGCTGATGTGCTTGCTATTTTAGTGTTTGACCCTGACAAATGAAATTTGGTTTATAGTGTCAATCCAGAGTGATTATTTGATCGAGGATTCCTCTCGTGTGAATGACCACACCAGCCAGGCTAATCAGAAACACACACCTATCGTATGGCGATCTGCTCCTGGTTATTGCTGGCTCAGGGAAGTGTGTGTAGGATGAGAGGTATTTCCTACAGTACAAATGAAGACCAGGTGTCCTATATGATCGAGCCTCAACAGTTCAGCAGTTTTAAGATGGGAACAGAGAGAAAAAGAAAACAGCTTCACTGTTTCCTCCAATGTGTCTGGTGTATCCACAAAGCCTTCTTCAATTTCATCAGCTTTACTTAATGAAGAGAGGTGACTTCATATGTTAATAGCAGGTGATTTGTCACTGTTTGGGAATCAAGCCATCTTGTGACATATTTCATTTTTCATATTTTCATACTGACAACAAGTTCATTGTAAAGATATGTCTGGATTGTTTTAAAAGGTAACAGCAGTAACCTGAGATTGAATAAATAATGTAATGAAGGCCTGAAATAATTATTTTGGTATATCAAGTCAGTGTTTTGATATTAATTATTCACTAAAATATATTTTTTTAATATTCCTTGGGTCTCTTTTTTCAGCTCTTATGGACGTGTGGATACAATTTTCAACCTCTTACTTCTCTGCAGCTCCACTCCACAGTGCTAATCACTGGAGACTCCAGCCTCTCTTTTTCCCAGCTGCATTTTTCTCTCTCTTTTTCTCTTCTCTGGTCTACCTATCAATCCTTCTATCCCCAGACCACCTCTCATCTTTCGTTTACTTTCACAGCACACTTTCTCAGGTCTGAGTAATAAGTATAACTGGTAAGTCATGAGACAGCTAATGGATTGACTGTTATGAGGAGCAGTGAATGTTTGGCATTACTTAGCAACATTATTCAGGTATAAAACTATGATATGAAATGTTATTATTTATATTTTTATGTATATGTATAGAAAATATATATGCTATTGAATGCTCAAGTCTGATTTGTCAGAAGGTGTTGATTAATTGACCATAACAGAATCTCTACTAAAAGTTTGGCTACAAGGCAAGACACAGTCACACTAATCTTTTCTATAGTAATAACGTAGACACAGACTTGTATCATGGATGCTCCACGTAAACGTTGGAAGGAGTCTCCAATGTCAGTGCTTCTTAACTCTTAGAGGTAAAGCTGCAACATTAGGTTTCCAGGCAAAGCCTTTAAGACAGAGGTGTTTACATTTTGTGGTTTCTCTGCAACATGACAGAGATTTTTTTTTTTTTTTTTTTTACTTTAAGAGAGAAAAAAAGAGGCTGGTGAGGGAACAGCTGTTTCTATCTGCTATAATGTGAGTCATATCACCAACTACCTTGTTTCATGTATGTAATAATATTATATATTATTAATAAAGTAATAATATGATGTAATAATATTATTATATTAATAATAATTAAAATAAACTATAAACTAATAAAAAAAGATGTGTCATTCTTTAATAAATTATAAAGTAGTAGTGCTGTCAACACACACACACACACACACACACACACACACACATATATATATATATATATATATATATATATATATATATATATATATATATATATATATTATAGTTTAGCATATAGCCTCTCATACTTACGTCAAATTTATACAAATGTTTCATAAGATAAGCTAGTTTATCAAATAACACACAAAAAATTTAATTTTAAGTATCATTACGTGATAATGACATTCCTTAAACACTATTGTGGTAGCAGGTACCCATATTGTACATCTCGTGTGAATTGAGCTTGAAGAGAAAGTGGCTAATTTGTATCATTCAGTAGCATGACTGTTTGACAGTGGCTTACTGACTCTCTTGACCTTCTGTTTCTTATGCTGGCAGACAAGTGGCTCTGCTGCTGGTAATTAGTTTTCATTCTATATCTGTGTGTGTGAGTGTGTGAGTGTGTGTGCACGCTTGCACTGTTTAGAACTGGGCTTATGAGGGCCAGCCGATGCAGAGCGCTGGTTAAATATTTACTGTTCAAGGCAGATTCACCCAACTTTTTAAAATTAATGACCAGAACGGCCTGTTTGGATAGTGGCAGAGGTATTGAACTGTTTGCAGAGCTATTCCACCTTGTGTTGGTGACATGCAAGTCAGCTCTGATTTTCCTCTCCACACCCCCCTCTTCTATCCTCTCTGGGAAGTAATGGAGAAATACCAGCACGGTTTTAACTCACACACCGCACGAGCTATCGGATGTGCGCTATATATTAAACTGTGTTTGCAATGGATCACTGCCACTGAGAAGTAGAAGCTTTGGCTTCTGGAGCATTTCCTGCTGTAATCCGGCCTTTCCTTATTGTCCATGCTTTGAAGTATATTGTACATCGTAAAACGGCGTGTTATTAACATGCATCTCTGATTCTAGCTCAGGCTTGGAGAACAGGAGTATCCTGTAAAAAAAATATTTAAAGAAAAAATACATGCTCTAAGAGAGGAAGAGAGAGGAGGAGGAGGAAAGAGAGGGATAGATAGAGAGGCTAAACGGATTTACTACAGTTAATCTGTTCCATAGAGCAGATATGTGGCTTCTCTCGTCCTAGTCTTTGTTGACAGAAGTGCACTCCATTGTAGGGGCTCCGGAGGCCATGAGGAGGGGGAATTTTTTGAAGGGCCTGCTATCGGCTGCCTCCATTCGTTCCTCTCTCACCCTGCAATCCTCAGATAGGCCGGCCTCAGCGTTCCACAGAGAAGATTGAATTGGAGTGTCACTCGCGAGGCATACGGTGGGATCAACTCTCCGTACGAGCGAAGCAGTGGAGGGGAGAAGAGGAGATGACAATGCTTCCTTCCTCCTTGCTTCCCCTCTCTCTCTCTGTTGCTTACTCTCTTTCACCAGATCATCACTATCATTTCTCTCTTTCTATCTTTTCTCTCTCCTAATCCACCTCTCCTCACAGTTTAAATGTTTATTCATAAGAATACAAATATTCCATTCTAATATTTGACTATACTGGAATATCACTGATATACAAATGACACAGTTTGCATTGTTCTTTACTGATTTAGCAGAAATTATTACTGACTATGGAAATACTATGAGCTGGAGCATGAGTTAATTCAATTCACTTGTATTTGTAAAGTGCTTTTATGAACATTGTCACCAAGCAGCTTCACAGAAGGTCACATAGATTTAGATCCCAAATGAGGAAGTCAGAGGTGACAAAGGCAAGGACAAACGCCTGAAACGACATGAGGAAGAAACCTTAAGAGGAACATGACCCAAACTGAATCCAGGGTGACACTGGGGATTTTTGATACTCAGAACAACCTATAATTTAATATTCAGCCTTTAAATTTTATGTATAGCTAAAGACCTGATAATACTAATAATCAATAATATTAAACATTCTCCAGCCATGGAAGGAAGCAGAGAAGAAGTGAATGAGTGAGAAAGTGAGTGAATACGCTAACAAAAGATGTTTCTCTCTCTCTCTCTCTCTCTCTCTCTCTCTCTCTTCACGCTCTTATTTGACTTTGTGTGCTTGGTTGGTTTTATTATGACAGGCTGATGCTGAAGGGGGAATTAAACTGTTAAACAGACAACTGAGGCTGTCTAATGTTTAATGCAAGAGCCAGAGCATGTAAGAACTGATAATGGATACCAACAGGGCGATATCTTATTTGTTATGTTATTGTTTTTTTTTTTTTTCTTTTTATTATTAGCATGCATGAAAAGCTGACATTTTTCGGCCTAAACATTCACTATAAACATTCATTCCTTCATACATACCCATACACATATACATAATAAAGCCTTCTATTGTTTATATTAACAGGGTTTCCAAAGTAAGGTGTGTGTGTGCGCGTGTGTGTGTAAAACATGTGGATGAATATGATGTTCTATAGGGTGAATATGGGGATGACTGCAGATTTCCAGAGCAGCCGTTGTGGATGATCACCAATGCTAATGAGCTGTAGAGAGCAGCTAGTCATGGCTGATTCAAAAGGTCACCCAGAAATACAGAAAGTGCCTTCATCGTGCAGTTATCATCTTCAGCTGGACTGGAATGAGACACAGAGGTCCAAGCCTGCTGGCAGGGACAGAAAAATCATCTTCAAAATGTGATGATCTGAATGCTGGCATGGTCTGTGCATGTTCTTGTTTAGAGCCAGGAATGGACACTTCGGGAGCAAAAATCTTCACCTGTGAAATATATCAGATTAATTGTGGATTAAATAATCAATTTTTTATTGATTATTCATTTATTGGTTATTTTTTATAACTATTATCAAATCAATGTTATGAGTTTAGTAATTAAATATATTAACTTTTATATCCTGTAGTTGAAATTTGATTAAAATATGTAATAAATAAATAAATAAACAATAAAAAGTCAAGTTTCTTTATGTAATTTTATGTATGTATTGTATACTATATGTAAACATTTCCAGTTCTAAAAATAAATTTATAGATAAATAAATAAATAATTTTTCCAAATGCAAAATACAAAATTTGTTACAGGATCTGATATCTAACATATTTTCTCCAAAATCCATCTCTGATTTTTTTTTTTTTTTTTCAGTACTCAGTATTGATACTGGCTATTGGATCAGTGCAATCTCTAATAATATATACATAAAAAAAAAATTCTCAGTATAAGTAACTATCAATTTTATGATCAAATTGAACTGCTACCTGATATTACTCGTCCCCTTATGTTTCGCTGATCTTTGTTTAACTCCTGCAACCACATGTGTGGCTGACAACTGACAACGGAACATGACCACAAATGGGAAACACCTTGCAGTGATGGCCAGAAGTCCACGGTCTGAAATCATGAGGCCGACGTCTCTCGTCGAGGGGGAAAGGAGACTCGCTGGGAATGGCATTTTCCTGATCGAGTTACCTCACCAGGGAGCTGGCATGCATAACGCGCTCTCCGAGCTCTGCTCAGCAGCCTTCACCGCTGCTTTATGTGTATGAAAACAGCTTTACATACTTTCAGAGGTTAGAGCAACAGGAAGAGATCGGCATGGTTTATTATGATCACATGTGTAAAGTAAAGGGAAATAAATCAAGGGGTGCATAAAACATTTCACGCAGGAGGATGTTAGCTTTTAATATTTTGACTTGTTGATCTTGGGACTGAATGTCAGCATTGTGACTTTTAAATGTTAAAGGAATGAAAGAAAAAATACCCAGAACAATATATTTAATGTAAATACTTAAACTAGATTTAATGTATTATATGCAAAAAAGGATATGCACACTTTCAAATATTGTCTTTTTTATTGAAATGAGGTTTTAAGATATCTGCTCAAAGCATAGCTTTTGGTTTTTAGCCTTAACAGTATATAATCAGCTTGTTTTATTTCAGTTGAATATTACAGACATTTCTCTTCAATTAATTCTACATATTCTAAATAGAGATAAATTTTACCATACGACTACAAATGGGCCGTGATGTTTTCCTCCTGCTTCAGAAACTATGAACTGATATAAATTAAATTCACACACTATATGCACAGATCTTGCATCATATAAATCTCATCCACTTCAATTCAAATTCTACTGAAACTAATCTCAGGACTGTTTACCATTTAACTTAGTCAGGGCAATAGACCGTGCGTGCATGCGTGTGTGTGTGTGTGTGTGTGTGTGTGTGTGTATGTAAGGGAGGCAGATCCACAGCTCCTCCCTGTGGCACACACACTGGATTACTTCAAACCCAACAACTATGACACACACATACACATGCACACGTGCACTCAGATACACAATGCCTTATTGCAAATCTTAGGAAAATGCTGGTACATCATCATCATCATCATCATCGTCATCATATGTGTAATTAGAAATTATCATTATATCTATTTTTTCTTCAAAACTGATGGAGATGGAGGTGTTTCGTATGTATGTTTTTTTTTTATAATAAAATAAATTAATAATTAATATTTTTTTATAAATAAAAAAATAAGAAACGAAAAATACTAAATGACAACATACTACATATCTGTAAAAAATAAATAGTCAGTTTTTGGAGAAAAAAATATTAAATATATCAGAATAATTGTGAATTAATAAAATGATATTTTGCCATCTATCACCAAATCAGATCAATGTTATATTTTATTTTATTTTATTTTAAAAATGATTTGATACTACACTGCTAACCTTTTGTCTTGAATGATTGTCCATCTTTTGTTCGTGTGTGTGTGTGTGTGTGTGTGTGTGTGTGTGTTATGTTTTTATAGCTTGATGGGGACCAAAAGTAGAAATATCTGATCATTTTGACCTTGTGGGGATGTTTGCCTGGTGCCCCTGAGGAAAATTTTTTTTTCCCCCATAAACTGTAATAATAATAATAATAATAATAATAATAATAATAATGAAAGAACTAAAAGGTTTCCTTTTGGTTACTGAGGTTAAGGTTAGGGTTAGATATAGGTGTGTGTATAGCATTAATTAATTGCAATAATAATTATGTCAATGAATAGTAAGACAACTGTGTGCATGTGTGTGTGTGTGTGTGTGTGTGCGCATCAGCAGGGCTCATGAGTGCAGCCGAGGCCTAGCCGGTGTACTCTCATGAGGGTGCTTCCACTCAGGTCCTGACCATTACTATGTTCTCTCTCCTCTGCTCTGACATGCCTGTGCGTTCCCACCTGTGTACCACACTCTTGTATATTGTTCCAGCTCTTTCACCATTCTTCTTCCTTTGGAAAGGGGAAAGAGAGAGAAAAAAAATGACATTTAGAAGAGATTGGTGGGAAAAGCAATCTTAGATCATTGTGTCCCTGCAGATCACAGCTTAGGGGAGAACGAGGCTCTGTGCCATATCTGGACCTGTAACTTCTTTACAGCTAAAATGGCGCAGCCGCCGCTATTTTTCCCCTTGTCCTCTCCTCTCTCCTCCTTTAATGGGTGAGTGGAGAGTTCCGGCATCGCATTCGTTCTCTTGCTGAGGATGTGTCGACGCCAGACTCTAGTACCGAGCTCTGCAACTCCCACACCATATGGTCCCTCTCAGGATTCGCCTCCTTGTCCTGTAGAATTATGGGAAAGCCAGCTTAAAAACACAATTAGGTAGTTAAATATAAAATATTTAAGGCTGCTATTGCTCACAGTGTGCGTGCCCACAAAACCCAATTCACCTTCGGCTAAACGTGCACTGCTCTGCCTCTTCATGCAAGTAATTATGCTTTAGCTTTTTTGAGGCTTTTTTAAGGCTATTTTAGGCAGGTTAAAAGGTATTTCTAAAATTAACAGTGTATTGTTTTTCTGTTTTTTTTTTTTTTTTTTTTTTTTTTTTTTTTCATGGCATATTCCAAATATGAGCAGTTATGATTAATTACTAACAAACCACAAAGTCTCTGGTGAGGACCATTGTGGTTTCTCTTGCACCAGAACACTAAAAATACCCCCACTTCATATACACACTCTCTCTCTCTCTCTCCTTCACTCTCTCTCTCTCTCTCACACACACACACACACACACACACACACCAATACCAATCACACAGCATGGTGGTGACAATTAAACACTCTAGGACACACTCACTGATTTAAGATTTTGTTGAGTCAAGGAAAATAGCTCAACAAAATACTTTGAAGGATTGATAGTTTTTTGGTCAAAGATATATGATCGCTGTTTCGCTGGTTTCTGTGGCGCCCCCTAGACACGGATAATATAAGTAATATTAATTATTGCTGCATGAACGGCTGCAAAAAGGCCAGCAGGTAATTCCATATGGAGAGAAAGAGAGAGAGAGAGAGAGAGAGAGAGAGAGAGAGAGAGAGAGAGAGAGAGATGGAGAGAGTGCACAAGCTCCTACAATCTTTTTTTCATATCCCGGCCACACTTCCATCCTCACAGGTCCACATCTTCCCTCTGTCCAGGAAATGATTAGTTCACATTTACAGACATGGACATTTCTTATTATTTCTATATTACTATTTTCTTAAGCACACAGCTTTGTGCTCATTTTGTGTCATGTGTCAAAACCATTGATCCCATGCCCAGGTGTGAGCAGAAATCTACTTCTCGTCGCTTCCTGGATCCCTGCAACCTGCCCAAAGGAGCAGTGTTTCCCCTCACTCTCTCTCCATCTATTTGCTTGTGCTTGGTTTCAGTGACGGCGAGTGTTAAGAAAGACTTTCAAGTGAGCGGAGTCTTCCTCCCGCGGGTTTGGTTAGGGGCTCGCTTGGAGCGAAGTGAACTTGGCCCCTCTCAGCTTGCCTCTTTAATCCCTCGTTCATTGCAGGGGCCGGGGGCCGAGAGAGTGGCGCTGCAAAAAACAGCCCACGGCCGTACACCTGATTATCTCGCCACATTTACATCTTTTACAGCCAGTAATAGGGATGATGTTTCTCATGGCTCTGAGGCCCACAGCCAATATTACACAGTCATCGTGTCCCCCACCTTCTCTCTTATCACTCCATCTCTATCTCTCACTCTCACTCTGGCTCTCTCCATCACTTCTGCCCCCCCTTCAGGAATGCCTCATCCTCTCACAACTACCCACTCACTGACTGTCAGTGTGTGTGCGTGTGTGTGTGTGTGGTGGCACCCGGGTACATTTCCTGGCATCTGGCACACCCTGAGGATGGAAAGGCAGAGATGGACACCATTGGCAAATGACAATGACACTCGCTCCAACTCACATACACACAAACACACACACACACGCACCCCTGGGAGGACCTTCCTCTTCCCACTAATTCCTTGCTGAATGAATAGATATGCTACCCACACATTTAATGCAGTGAAAGAGTATGTGTGTGTGTGTGTGTGTGTGTGGTCAGGAGGGAAACAACAGATGTGTTTCTGAAATCAGTACGAATACCTAACTCATAAATAAATAAATACTAAAAAAAAAAATAATAATAATAATCATAATAATAATAATAATAATAATAATAATAATAATAAACAGATAAATAAATAAACAAGTCTCTATTTGTTCAATAAACATATAAAGTCCAAATTTTGGATAGATAGATAGATAGATAGATAGATAGATAGATAGATAGATAGATAGATTTTTTCTGATTTTTGTGAGACTGCATACTAGCAAATTAATTGTAATTTATAAGAAATAAAAATATGAAGTTAAAGTCAGAATGTTATGTTCTATTACTTATGAATTACCGATAGTTCCCTTATGGAAAAAGCACATTTTTCACAAGTGATCATGTGAGTAATATGTGATCACGTGCAAAACATATAAAGGTGCATTTCAACATGTTATGTGCTGAAATTGTACATGTGAGTTCTATTAAACACATGACATCATGTGAATAATATTTGAACATTAAAACTACAGGCCATACATGTGAAAAATGAACATGAAAACAAATGAATTGTGTGAAAAAAACACTTGAAAATTAAAAAAAAAAAAAAAAAAAAAAACAGACACATTACGTGTATGATGTGTGATGTCTAAAAAATCAATTTCACAGGTGTATAATCTCAATACCACACAAAAGCATTGTCGTTTATTGGTTTTCATTCTAATTTTGTGTAGTAAATTGATCAAATAAGAGCATAATTGGGCTTCACCTCTGTATTCACTTTTCTATTTTTTAACAATCTCTGAATGAGAAAGAAATAAATATCTTGTTACGAGTTATTGACCTCAGAAATGTGAGCTGCGTGTTGTGTTTCTTCTCCTCTCGTTTGTGTAATGCTGCACGTCAGAGTGACCACACTGAAGTAGGTTAAGCTGTAATAAATTAAAGCACTATATCTGAGCACGGTTAAAATAGCTATAATGGACGAGCTACAAATTTAGTTCAACAAATAGAGTCATGGAATCATTAGTCACCATTATCCCATTACACTGTCACCTTCTCACAGAGAACACAGCTGCCTCAAATGTTACTGCTCTGATTTCAATTCATTATAACTCACTTAAACGTATTATAAATGTTACATCGATGCAATTTCAAGCTATTATAAATGTACACACCAACAGACCTAAAACCCAGAGAGTCTGCACTCACACCAGGTTTCTGTCAGTCAACATGGAGGATAAACTGAATCGATTCAAATTACAATATCCCATTACACAATTACAATCATTTGAAAGTTAAACCTTAGCATGCCCAATTGTGCAAAATGCGATTACAACCTCGGAAAATCGCCTGATGTCACACAAATGGAGATATTCCATTTAGCCTAAGGGCGGATTCTGCGCAGCACCATGCTAACAATGCTTCTTTTTCCTTACAGAGCTCTTGTGTTTCCTTTTGCAATCATTTTCACCCGTATTTTCTCACACAGGTGAAAATTACTGGTAGGCACTTTAGAGATGGGCCCAGGATACACCCCAGGGGCTTTGAGTGTGTGTGTGTGTGTTTTTTTTTTTTCTTACTATGCTAGTAATGGCAATGCTGAAATCTGATCTGAAGTGCTTCATTATTTGTGAAGATGACACTTGTTTCCCATAAGACACGCATGTATTAAGAACATTCAGAAATATTACTGGAATAAATACATCACAAATAAATACATAAATTACCGCACTCTGTGTGGATGTGGGCAGTTTGGGAAATTTGAGCAGAGTGGACCAGAGAGGGAAAAAAAAAAAAAAAACTGGGAGAGGGAATAAGAGACCGTGTTCAGGTTCAGTCGTCACACTCTGCCATAACTGTAAAGGTGTTGAATAATGCACCTCTCTATAAACGGAGTGAACACGCCGGCCCACTTAAGTCACTTGATTCATTAGTTGCTTCAGGCTGATGGAAGAAAGAGAAAGAAAGAAGGAAAAAAAGTTACATTTACGTCACCCGACTTGCCTACTTAAAACATGCACACCTATTATACAGAAGTGTAGAACCGCCCTTGTGTTAAATTTTACAAGTGTTTCATAATTTGCCAATAAATTTGATATTATTTATAGGCCTATAATCAGCCTCTGGGTGTTGAAGTACATTAGCGTGAAAGGTCATTGCCTATAGAAACACATGGAGAAACGTTTGCTGGGTGGAAAAATCATGCATTATGCGCTTTTCTTTTTTTTTTTTTTTTTTTTCTCAGAGCACAAAAACTAGTTTAAGAAAGACTGTGGTGTAAGGCATTGATCAGAAGAGTTTGTTTAGAGGTTTTCTACTTTAGCTGTTTTATGGTTAGTGTATTAGGACGTGGGATCCGGATTGGTTAAGATGGCTTGTGTTGTGGGCTTGTGACTGTAAATCCTGTTTGAAAACTTAACAGTCACTTTAGCAGTGCAGGAAACCAGAAGCGTGGTTGCAGAAGACTGACCGCATATGTGTGTGTGTGTGTGTGTGTGTGTGTGTGTGTGTGGGTGGGTGTGTGTGATGAGGTCATAGCTGGTTTGAATTACTGAAGGGTGACGCTTGAATCGGTCTGCACTCTTGTTCTTGCTCTTCTGTTCTCATTCTCTCTCTGTTTAGATTTCATACAGTGTCACAAGAGACCACTGCTATGCTAATTACTAAGAGAGACAGAGAGAGAGAGAGAGAGAGAGAGAGAGAGAGAGAGAATGGGGAGGTCTTGGGGCAGCTATTCTGCTGTAGGGAGATATTGTAGAGGATGTGTGGTGTCAGGAGGGTTAGCACAGGGTAAATAACTCTACTTTAGGTCACATGTGTCATGTGTCTATGGGTAAAGTGTCATGTGACTGTTCCCTCAGAACACATCACAACCCCAAGGTAGCTGACACGGGCCAACTCTTGACAGTGATTACATGGGAAAGAATTCACTAGAATTGTTAACCTGAGTTTCTGCACAAGAAAAATAAATCCTGGAATTAGCAGAATAACTCTGATTTTGGACCATAGTTATACATATTAGTTTATGTTGGTGAAAAGTTTTTTTTTTTTTTTTTTTTTTTTGCTTGAGTGGTACCTAAAATGTGATCATTATAAATAAAGAAAGCATTCTTTAACAAACAACAAGCACAACCTCTTTACTGAACAACTTTTGGGTACACAGTTAAACAAAATGAACCTCTGGTAATGTAAAAGGAGTGTACTAATTGGACAAGAACTTGAGTTTTCTGTATTGACGTAGACTTGTACTCTGACTTTTCTCAGTCTCAGGCATTGGTCTCGCGAAATATGGTCTTGGTCTTGGCCGGGGGGTTTTCAAATTAATGTTTGTGATTGTCTTTTCTTTTTGCATGCACAAAGTTTGACAAGAAGTAATTCCTTTTATTAAAAATAAATAAATAAATAAATAAAAATAGCCTAAACATTGGCACAAGGCACGTATGAAGCCAACTAGCTGGAGTAAAGACTTGGCCTCGAATAAGATTTGATGGTTTTCCATCTTGACCTTGACCTAATCTCGACTAGGCCTCAACACCCTTTCGACTCGATCTTGACTTTATCTTGGCTACTGCTGGTCTTGGACTTGACTTGGCAGTCTTGAATACTTGACTAGTGCTTATCACTTAGATGTGGCTTGCTCTCATCCTGCCATCTAAAACCTGAACAGTGCTGGTTTCCTGCTCTTCACAAGATAATAGTATGGCATAAGTTATTTTTAGATTTTAAAAAATGATGTTATAAGGTTAAAAACAATTACAAAACGACCTAAAGACCTCTCACTATTTGTCTGGATATTAATTTATAATTTTAAGAAATTCAGCACTAAGTAGTAGTGGTAATAATAATAATAATAATCCAGTGGAGTGTATAAACATCCTACTTTTCACTGCTCATCTATTGCACTTACTATAAATACAGATAATTTGACCTTTAGCTGCCAGTTGCTTTCTAATTGGCTATAGATTAAATGCATTTTTGGGGAATTTTTAAACAAAACAAGAAGAAAATAGAAAGAGCATATCTCTGAGAAAGCCTGGTGGACCAAGTTTGCTTCTGAGTGACATTTAATGGCCTATAAGTTCATTTGAATCTGAACTTATGAAAAAAAAAAGAGCAAGTGAGGGTAGAATTTTGTTTGCTTTCATAAGAAAAGGTCCTATTGCTAGCCTGACCCTAACTCTAACATTAACATCTTTAACTTGCACAAATTGCCTTGTAGTATTTGTTGCCAATTTGTAAGAGTGAGATTGGTGATGGTGTGCTGAGTTGCACTCAAATAAGTAGGGAATAAATTACTTGGAGTGTACTGTTATAGGAAAATAATAAACCACAGGGAAAAATTCTCATAAATCTGGAACTGTGATCATGTGTTATTCAGTCTCACAAAAATTGTCATAAGGCCTTAACATGCCTTAATCTCAAGAACACAAAACTGAGAAGGAGAAAACTGAGAAGAAGAACTAAGCAAATTTCCATACAGCCAGAGAAGACAAAAAATACACTGTACACTGCTTTACACACACATATACAAAAAATGTGAGCAGTTAAAACCAGCTTAAATCCGAAGCCATTCATAAAGTCTGAAACGTGTTTCAACACCATGCATGTATATTCCAGAAAAAAAAAATGTTTTATGACCTCCAGATCAATGTGTACATTTAATTCCAAAATACCAAACAGTCTTCACCAAAGCCCAAAGATTATGTATCTTATTATACTGTACTGTATATTGTGGTCATTAAAAAAATAATAATAATTCATATTTACTCTATAACATGAAGTTATGGCTGAGTCAGTGGAATATGTACTGTATGCACTGTTAGTATTTCTCAATACGCTGTTGTTTGCTTTGTGTCTATTTACTTTCTGAGAAATGCCAACTGATGCATTGGCTAATTGACATGCTGAAATATTCATTTAGCATCCATGTGAAAGCCTTGGTCTATTTCATGCCCTATAAGCATCCAGTTGCTGATGCTTCAGAACAGAAGTGTAAGAATTTTGTTTTTTTAGCAGTGCTTTTATTAGCGAAACTTGCATACTAGACGAGGACTTGGAGCCGGCTTCAACTAAAGAAATATTGCAGTTATGCGGGCAATGTCCTGTGTGAAAGAAAATCTAGCATGGACTTTCCCACTTTAACCCTTTGGTTCCTTGTATATATATATATATATATATATATATATATATATATATATATATATATATATATATATATATATATATATATATATATGTATGTATCATGGATTTTTTCTACTGAGCTCTGGTTTAAAATCTAAAAGGGAAGCATTTTAAAGGTTATTGTTACTTCTAAATAAATTCTTAGCCTGAGAGCCTGATAGTTTTTTCATTACATGAGCAAATGTCCTCTGTGATCTTTTGTCTCCAACATTGTCCATTATCCCCCATGACCTGTGAATGATACTAATGCAGCTGCTTTATGATCTGGCAGGATGGACATTAAATTAACTTCTCTCTGCAAGATTATCAACTCTACTTCTACTTCTACTAATGGACCAAATGACTCCTGAGCTAGAATTAAAAAGCTGAAGCACTGGCCTTCTGATATCTGATATATTAGCTGATGAAAGATCATTTTAGTAGCCTACATGCTTGATCTGTAACATCTAGATAGCCAGAGGATGTGTTATGTTCTTATCCAGTGTTTTAAAGAAAATCATCTCAAATGCAAAGACACAAATGATATGCTCCAACAAGACTTCTGATTATATTTGAGTGTTCATAAAATATGGTAGTTGTAAGCTAATTACTCGATTAGCTATTATGCTATCCATTATTCTGTTATGCCTTCATTTAGGCTGTAACTAGCAAGCCACAATGGTGAAAAGTCATAACACTATCATCTGTAAGACTAATTCTGATGATACAGAATCTATCTATACTCTCAGAAAAGAGGTTTTAAGTTGTCCATCTAGGGTAACTTTGAAAGGTTCAGTGGAGAACTCAAAAACAGAGCGTATCCCTGTTTGACAGTTCCAGGTAGAACACTTTTGGTAAGCTACAAACAATTATCTATCCAAGGAATCCCTGAAGAACCACTGATGGACTTTATTTTCCCAAGAATATAATATTTTTCATGTTAACTCGTGTTTTTTTTTATTTTTATTTTTTTTTTTTTTACATAAACCAGCTTTTGTGACAATCCCTTAGGTCAACATTGGAGAAACTCAAAACATAAATTTGGCTCTTCTTAGTTTTAGAATAGTTTAAAAAAGTTATTTTATATTTTTAGGACACTGAAAGGGCTCATGTCTGTAAATGGGAAATTTGGGAGGTTGGCTGAAATATTGTGAGGTTGGTTAAGCAGCCAGATCTTATTGCGAATTTTTGCCAGTTCAAACAATCAAAGGCGATGTGATTGGATCTTGTTTGTTTTGATACAAATAAAGACACACTTCAAATTATTTTCAAAATTAGCTTCTTACAGTAAATTCTGATGAATTTACCACCAACTGCATAAGAAATTGTTATTCTTTCAATGAAGAGATTTCTGAGTTTATTTTTTCTGCCATTTTCTTCTGGCCAATTTCACATGTTTGGAGCTATGTTCAGTAGAGGTGATGACAGTGTTACCAAATAACCAATCAGATTTAGCCATCTACTTACATCAGCTTCCCTTTTATTCTGATCACATATATTAAATTGACTTCTCTCCTATTTATTCAGTCTGTTTGTGCCTGAGCGACTATGACCAAAGCATCTAGTTAGAAATTTTAGCATTGTACATATGTGCATTGTACATATATACAGTATGCAGTTTTAGTGTAATAATAGTGAGTAGTTCCACCTCAAATGAATAAGAATTAGCAAAATGGCTGCACTACCTATGGTTCCAATAATCATGATCTACACCTAGCATTTGAAAAAAATGGTAGGAAAGCTGTGTTTTTATCCAATTAACCCTTTTTTAAATAATACTCTTTATTCACACTAGCAAAAGACAGTTTTTGACAATGTTTTTCATGTTTCTATTTGATCTTGCCAAACTTCACTGGCAAAAATCAAGACTCTAAATGATTAATAATCCACTTGCACGCTGTATCATGGTAGAAGGTTACATGAGAGGACAGCAAAGCTCATTTTTAAACCACTTCATTAAACCTGGTGTGATATACATACTGCTTCTGCACTTTGCAATGCCATTTTCTGCTGTTCAGTGTAGTTTTTTAAATTAGCTGGAACAATGGAAGTAGCACTGGAGTACACGCAGACTACAATCTTACATGATTTTGCCTTTTTCTATGAGCAGTGTGCCTCTAACAATATATACAAAATACAGTGCAATAAAATGTGTGAAAAGAATTATGGAAGCACTGCTTTGTAATTTCTACCCCGCTTCTAGTTCTAGCAGTCTCCATGAGTTGTTTATGTTGGCGAGGAGATGCCTCTGTCAATCAGTATGCGAGTGGACACACCTAAACAATTTTGATCAGTCATAAAATAAGACTTTTTATAGCATTTAGTCACAATTATATCATTCTTATGGAATTGCACTGTATTTCTTGAGTCTACCCTTGGTAAATGCTTATTAAATTACAGATCTCGAGTATCTTTAGTGAGATTTTTTTTTTTTAAAAAAACATTTGAAACTGTGTTGTCAGGGGCTTTAACCTTGACATTTGTAACTTTTTATACTAAGTGAGCCGATTAAATTAATAAACCTGAGATCTTGTTGAGGAAAAGGCACAATGATTGAACATTCTATATTTTAACTGAACAGGTCATAAAAGCTTACCCAACTAGTCTAAGAGTGCTATGTATTGAGTACTGTGAGCTTCATAAATTATAAACCCGAACTGCAAAGGGACAAAACATACTCGGAAAAAGGAAAGGAGGTAGAGACATTTTTGTGGTGTTTGTGCGTTTAAGCACAAGTCCATCATAAACTGTATGGTGTGAAGGAAACTTTTGATTTTTGACTTCCTTTTTTTCCACCCACTGCTGATTTTCAGTCCCCGAGCACTCTTTGTTTCCTGGTCCATAAAAGCCGACACCAATGAGTTCCCTCGCTAAGGCTAATTTCAAAAAGGCGTCATAACACGAGTTAAAATGTCAAAGCTCCATGAAGAAAGGTGTGGCATTGTTTTTACTACTCTGGAAATCATAAAGAATGGCAATGCCCTTGAACACATCAGCACTCATTGTGTGTGTTTGTGCGTACATCCCTGTTTCCTCAACAATCCACTCCCACAATGTACAATAACTGAACGGGAGCTGCGTCTGATCTCATTCCCTCTCAATGTAAAGCGCTCCTCTCCTCTCTTATTGCCTTTGTTTCTCATTAATTTCTTCAATTACACCGCTGTGTTTCACAACAAATATATTGGCATCTGTCACCTCTCGTCACATGTTGTGTATTAGCTAGCTTTCACACATCCGAGCAGAAAGCATGTTGGATACGGATCTCTGTGCTAGATGGAGATGTGGTTAATAAATATTATTTGCTGCTATTTTTCGTGTGGGGTCCCTGGTTTCCTTGATTGTTTTTTACAGTTGGATTGGGAATATTGATTTATTTTCTGCGACTACAATAATTGTGTACAAGTGTTGACGGGGAAGCCGTGCACTTGCGTCCTATCAGCTGTGACGCAGTAATTAGATGTAGTAGATTAGGCACAGATTCAGACGGAAAGATTAGCATTTAAAGAGGAAAAGTTTGAGAGTCGAAATGGAGACTAATAGAGAAGTTAATCAGGGAGTAACTTACTTCATTGTCCTGATTACAGCAGCGGGTGAGTATGACATTACATGCTTAATTGCCATTTCGACGGATTATTAAAATTACTGGTGCTGCTTTGTACATTATTTTATTACATCTGTTTTTAAGCGTAAAGCAGGTTAAGGCCATGGGTTACACCTGCAAATCTGTTGAACTGATTCACATCATCTTTCCCATTATCTCATACCAGTGAAAAACTGAAAGTGTCCTGTCTTCCTTTTCCAGCACTGCTATGTGCGTGTAGAATTTTAAATGCAATCTTGAACCCAAAGACCTTTTCCTCTCATATCTTTCCCTTGGTTTTCCACCACGGAATGGAGAGGGGAAATATTTTAAAGTTCCATATGTTTTTTTTTTTTTTCAGAGCAGAGGATGCATACTTCCTGGCTTTTGATATAAAATGGCCCTTAGGATTCAGAGGAAGTGACCACACACACCGTTCTTTGAAATAACCATTGTCTCTCTTGGAAAGCAACCAATAGTAAAACCTTTCCTTTTGTTCTTGTAAATAGATGATGAACCATTTCTTTTGCTAGGAGGAAACAATATTTTTTTTTCTTTTCTGTTAGAAATATGAGTAATCCTTGATCTTAAAAAGTAAAATCTACAGCAACACAAGGAAGACTCAGACTCGATTCAGGGTCTTTGCTAAATAGATATCACAATGATAAATAAAAGTGGAGTCTGCTAAAAATGAGGAAAATTAATTCTGATAGAAGACAAGAGTCGAGGAAATGGTTAGGATATTCTGTTCAGCAGGAGAAACTGTATGTTCAGCAGAACTCCATACAGACAGCATCGGATTTTAAATGTCTCCTTCACTATAACGACGTTATTCAGTGGCACGCCATTCGCTGCCACTGACATTTTCTTTGAAGTCATAAAGACTGGCACAGTCATAAAAGAGCTGAGGGTGACTATTTTCACCATGCCCCATGAATTATACCTCTTATTTAAGATCTCGATTAAATTGTGTCACTTTTTTTCTCCTGAACTAATCCATTTTCTTGATAGAAGCCACATAAAATTCGGAGAAACCTCGCTTTCCTGTCACTGGGAGCCAGTCATAGGCGAGAGACCATACTACTTTCCTACTCTTCCGTTTCCCGTATAGGTCCACAGGAAAATAAAATCCATGATATGTTTGACTTGGCATCATCTCAGGTGGTTATACTCACAGGAAAGGACAAAGGTATATTGTTGCCTGATGGATCTTAAACTCCATAAAATGTCCCAGATTTGACTTGTATTCAATATAAAAAAAAATGATCCATTTATAATACAGAAAATGAGATTTGTCTAAAATAATGAAACCCTACAGTACCGCAGGATGTTTTGCTATTCGAGAAGAACTTTTTTTTAATATTACAGTTAAAGTTTAAAATTACAGTTTCACTGGAGGGAATATATATACACAGTATGTATACTTTGTGTGTGTGTGTGTGTGTGTGTGTGTGTGTTAAAATAACTGATATTTCATTCGATCAACCTTTTTTGGATCATTTTTTTGCATCATCTACTATACGTTTGACTTTTGTGATCATGTCGTCCACTGCCCAAGACACAACCATGTGGTTCTGAAATAAGGGTCAACGCTTTAATGATGCCATGTTCACATATGTATTGAATTTTACTAAGAATGTCTATTGCAGAGGAATGGATTAAAATGGAGCCCTTAAGCCTGTGAAGCCCTTAAAGCAACTCTGAAATATATTTCTGCCTTAATAAGTCCGTTCTGGTAAAAGTTATGACGTCGTCTGATATGATCAACCATGAAGTACATTACAAAGGTAATGTGACTGTAGGAAACCGTTCCTGAGCAGAGTGTATATTTTCATTATCAAAAACATTGAGCCATTTATCTTGAGAAGTCGGAATAATCATTAATGGGCCGAAATTTATGATGCCGGATTCTCCGACTAATGTGAAAGACTCCAGGTGTTACTAATGGCCCTGCGGAAATGTGCCGGGGTTCGGCACAGCGGCTAAATCGAAGGTAATAGTGGCTCACTTAATCTGCTCAGATGAAGAGCAATTTACCTGACACACTGATTGGATTCTGTAAGAAGTGCTTAATGGTGGACTTAAGGAAGCAGAGTTGAAATGGCAATGAATGAGGTGACTTAAAAGTCATCTGTTTGGATTCAGAAGGGCATGAAAGGTACTTTTTCTGACTTATTCCAAATGGTACTTGGGGTTTGAGGATTCGATGTGTGGTATTTCTGAAATATTTAAGCAATTTAAGGCTTTGACCTGCTTTGTTATTTCAAAACCCCGGACTGCCCAGGAGTCATTGTTGGATCCTGAAATGTGCGTGTCAGTAGATGGATAAAAGTCTCTGCCAGATAAAAATATTACCAAAATAGAAGCACTTTACAATACAGTTCTTTAATTAATGCTTAAGTACTTTCTAATATAGCAGTAAGCAATCTGTAAGTGTTATCATAGTAGTTTTGTTAATAATCACTAATCACTATAATAAACCAATGTAATTATTTAGAAACTATTAGTAAATTACTATGCTGACAAAAACGTAATGATTTGTTATCTAATTCTGAATCACTGTCTTATCTGTATACATCAGTGTAGTAAATATTGAAGAACTACAATGGTAACACTTGGTTATTGGTTACTGCTAAGTAAGTACTTAAGAGTTAATTAAGGAACCATATTGCAAAAAGTGCAGGCTATTTGTTGGTACCTTGAATAATGAAGGGTACAGAGGGGGGCAGAGCCGTCTCTTATAAAGTTCTACAGTTATGGAACAGTCTTCCAATTAGTGTTCGGGACTCATACACAGTCTCACTGTTTAAGTCTAGACTGAAAACATATTTGTTTAATCAAGTTGTAAGTTTAAATTCCAGCACTGCCAAGCTGCCACTGCTGGGCCCTTGAGCAAGGCCCTTAACCCTCAACTGCTCATTTGTATAAATCTGGATAAGGGCATCTGCCAAATGCTGTAAATGTAAATCTGGAGGGTTCACCGGCATGGAGTGTTTTGGTGAACATGGATGTTTGGATGCTGTTGCCCCCCCAACTCTCAGGCGTTCACTCAGGTTTACTGACAGTGGAGTGGCTGGCCACTTTATGTCCCAGGGCACACTCATGTCTGTGTTACCTTCTGGCTCTCACTTTTAGTTATGCTGTCATAGCTAGTCTTGCCAGAGTCCCTACTTGCAATCTGTACACAATGTACATAGTCTTTAATCATTACATGACAATGAATGAGCATAATAATAATAATAATAATAATAATAATAATAATAAGACCTAATATTCTCTCTCTCTCTCTCTCTCTCTCTCTCTCTCTCTCTCTGTAGATCTACACATGCTACTCCTGAGATACCAGTGATCCTGACTCCTTCTGCTCTGCGGACCTGCCTGATCCATCCTGATACCCTACTTCTGGTTGGAGTTCTCATCAGTTGCAAACCATTCACTGCTGCTGAGGATGTAGCACACAGTTATAGAAAGGAATTATAATCGAACTATACTGTGTCACCCAGATGAGGATGGGTTCCCTTTTGAGTCTGGTTCTTCTCAAGGTTTCTTACACATATCATCTCAGGGAGTTTTTCCTTGCCACCATCACCTCTGTCTTGGTCATTAGGGATAAATTTATAAATTTAAAATTTAGATCTGGAATTTATATATTTCTGTAAAGCTGCTTTGTGACAATGTCCGTTGTTAAAAGCACTATACAAATAAAATTGAACTGAATTGAGCTGAATTAAAGTGTAGCCAACATAATTATGCATTTGTTTAACCACTAAATATTTGACCACATTACAGTAAATATACAAATTCGCATGTATTTATGTTTCTTCTAACCATTCAAATATATCACAAACAAGGGAACACAACTGTCGTAATTACTGAAGGTAAATAAATGTATATAAAATAAAATATGCTAGCTGAAAAGCATTGACTAACTGTACTGTAGTTGAAGGTGGAGAATTTATTGATTTCAGACCCCTCTGTTACTTTGTTTATGTTAGCTTGCAAGCTTTTGCTTTAATCAATGTGGGTCGCCAGCTTTACTGTGGGACTGAAAAGCAGAACAGGATTTATTTACTAGATTATATTGATTATGGTAACCCTCACCTAGTTTGATTTACGGATCGTGGCAGATGGCTGCGCTTCACACTTGACTTCCCCTGCACTTGACCAAACCAGTCAGCACCATTTCTAAGGTCAAAGATCAGACAGCCAGCATGAACAAAATTTTGCCAGTCAGGAGATTGTTCTAACACCATAAACACTAGACTTAATTTGAAAGATACATGTTGGATAAAATGCACTTTTGAATTTCTGCATGATACAAAGTGAATAATCAGGATATGAAGACTATACAACACACATATATACTGAACTGTTTATGATGTGCTTAGCCATTGTTATGCTAGTTTTTTGGTTGATGCTGTAGTTTTGTTATTTCTGTTAGAATTTAGTGGCAGTCTGCCATGCAGACATCACAGTAGGTCAATGCTAGCACAGTTACAATGTCGTTTAATAGGAGAAAACAATTTCAACAATCTCAAAAATAAGGAATAAGGAACACAGTCAAGTTGTGCTCCTAAAGACAAAGGAACAAGGGCTTGTATCCTCACTCACCATTGTTCAGTTATGTTCAGTGTCATATTAAAGAGAAATTCAATACAGAAACAGTAGTGTAGACAGCAAATGTCGAAAGTTTTCAGAATTCAATACAGCTATACCATGCACTGCTAGGCTCAGCACGGCTAGTTAGCGATCTACAAGATGACAAGCACAATGGCACTGATAGTGGTATTAGCATGAAAGTCGAAGCTTTGGTAGCTGTTGTGTTTGAGCAAAGTGCACAGATGAAAAGGTGTGAAAGCTGAACAGACTAAAGGGTTAAAATGCTGCTGCATCACTCTGTTTAGATAGAGATTAAGCAAGGGCTAGTATCAGTATGCAGTCGGACAGCAATGTGCATAATGTAGAAAACCATTAACCAAAATGAAAATACACAATGTTGATGAAGGAGTTTCTGAACTCAAAACTTCATTACAAAATCTTGGACGCCATTACAGATCACATGTTCATTAGTTAAGATTAATGTGTAAGTTGTACAAGGTGGATTTTTTTTTACTTTAATTCTAGTGACATAATGATAGAATACAGAGTGAAGGCATTTGCTTCTCAAGCTTGTAATCTATCCTTCTGTATTGAGTGAAAGTCTGGGGGACAATTTTGCAGAACTCGGATTAGATGAAAGAGGACTCAGAAACACATAGAGGACAGGATCAAACACCCCTGTGCTCTACCTGTGCCTGTGTTTGCACTGAGAGAGTATGTATACTGCATATCATCTAGATTTGAGCTCTTTGTAGAGGCAGAGCCTGCCAATGATGCCACCCTTATTATGCTTCAGCACAGCAACAAACCCGATTCCACTTCCCTTTCTCTCTCTTTCTCTCTAATCCTCAAAGGCAAGCTGAAGACCAAAGGTAATTTTAGATAAAAAAACACAATGCTGTGTACCACTGCACACATTGTGTGTGTTCATAATGCATGTGTGTGTGTGTTCATTCACATAGAGCAAATATAAAGGGAATATGCATCATACGCATAAGGATGTTTCATAATGCGACTTTGGTTGCTCGCTCGTCACGTTGCTGACATGTGGGTGTACTGTTATGAATAGTTGTAAATGGAGGGGGCGGGGATTCACACCTGGCTGAATAGCAAATGAGACACACCTTTTACACTGGATCACCAATCACATGATAGTAACATGACACTGAAAAATGCATATGCACCTGATCTCATCTACCTTGTTTTGCTGAAGGATCTCTGTTCTTAGAGTGCAAGCCAGGCTTGGAGGATTTCAGCTCTTTGCGGCGTGTTAAAGACCCGGCCGAGCGTGGCCGAATGCTGAAATAAATGGTCCTAGGGCTCACCTGTCGGGAAGAGTGATTCTGCGCGGCGGACTGTTTCAGCCGCTACACTGACAGGCAGCTATTTCGTGTAGAAGTAATAGGGTCAAGCAGCTGGATTGGGATTTTTGTGCACAGCAAGGCCAGAAGGCCTCGGCCCCCTTGCCGCCTGCGATGAATAGCCCAATGGAGTCGCCGCAACCTGTTTATTACGCCGTTTTTCTGCTCGGCTGCAAACCAGTAATGATCGGCACAGCGTTTGATTGACGGCCCTCTCCCCCTCTCTCTCTCTCTCTCTCTCTCTCTCTCTCTCTCTCTCTCTCTCTCTCTCTGCATTCACTGTAAAAGTGGGCGATGGCAGGAGAATTGTGCCCGCTGACCCATCACCGTGCCCCCACCAAGGGTTCAATTTACCTCCCCTGACAAGCAAATGATAAGTTGCAGCCCCTTCGAACCTCCCACCTCCTCCACACACACACACACACACAGGAAAAACGTGCTAGCAGAGCATGCAGGGTTAAACCTGCGGCCTTTAATTAGCGAATGCGTTTTACTTCGCTGAACAAGTTCAAAAAGCTAATGATGTTTGCACACATGCTCTACATGTATAAACAACACTGATATTTTCAATTAACAGAAAACAAGTGCTTTTGCATTTACAACAATTTACATTTACAGCTAAGCAATTATTGAAAAAGCAAACAACTCAGAGCCTGGGCTATATTTTCCTCACATTCTTTATCAGTCAGCAGATTTCCATGCAAAAAAGGAACAGTTAACATGCACCATTTCTTAAACCTCAGGGTTAAAGAAAGATCATGCTTCTGTCTCCTACCTTTCCCAGCATGCAAGCTAATGCTGAAACAATATGCTTTTGGACTTTTGCACTTGGATTGAATCTCTGCTTTTTCCATAGCACAATGCTGTAATTAGCCAGTGCCGTTTCACAGCAGATTTTTCAGAGCCTCTCTGAACAGGATGTAGCTGCAGTCCCATGTTTGGCAGAAAGTATGGGAAGCTATAATGGTTCATGGGAACTCGGCAGCGAACAGCATGGAAGCACATCACATTTCCAGATGGACTTCAAATAAAGTGTATTTAAATGCAAGATGTTTTTAAAATAGACCATGACTTACTGGAGGGGTTGATGGGGTCTGGCTATAACTCAAGGTGCACAGTCATTAGGAAAAGAAATCCCACTGCACCAGAGTGTGTGTTGGAACGATGTGGTAGAGTTCCAAGGTTTTGTCTTACACATTGTGCTCTGCCAGAGTTTTAATATTTAGGATACCCTGTACTTTCCTGCAAATGAGATTGACAAGTACAGGTCAGGCTGTTTTTATGCTTTAAGGAAGTGCTAAAAGATATTGGAATAGTGAAGTTAATATGTGCTGAACCATAACAGCCACATATGCTTACACATAAAACTTCATCGAATCAACCAGCTGCTCCTGACATTAGTCAATTAGAGAGTCTGGCCATGTAAATGTGACAGTAAAACCATAATGTTTTAGATAAACCATGTGGAGTCAGTCACCAGATGTTGAGAAGAGGTGAAATATGGAGTATGCGGAACAGGCAAAAGGCTGTTTTATTATTTAAGATAGGCATTTTAATTGCCCCACTCCATTTTACTCTGATTTGAGCACATGTAGTGTTTATATACAGTGTATAAAGGAACAGCCCCATCTCATTCTAAATGTACTACAGATAAGCAGTTTGACACATTTTGGCTAACATCTGGAGGACAGCAGAGACCTAAAAATATTGATTTATTATATATATATATATATATATATATATATATATATATATATATATATATATATATATATATATATATGTTGATTTAATATATTGATTTATTATTATTACATTAATATGAGTTGATTTCCAAATTGTCCATAGTGTGTGAATGTGTGTGTGATTGTACCCTGAGATGAGTTGGCACCCCGTCCAGGGTGTCCCCCACGTCATGCCCCAAGCTCCATGGGACTGCAGACTTCCCCGTGACCCTGTGTAGGATAAGCGGTACAGAGAATGGATGGATGGATGGATGGATGGATGGATGAATGAAATGAGTTGCCTTTGTAGACACATAAAAATAATTTTAGTACTTTATTCACAGACACACATGGGCAAATGTACACAGCTTAGTCTTAGAAAGATTAAGTATTTATTGTTTATAGTTCTACTGTATGTTAGCTGAGGGTGAATGCCAGGTACACAGACTGAGAGTGAGCATAAAACACTTTAAAACAGAGTTAAATAATTGATTGAACACAGATTTTTACATGCAGCTAATATCAACATGATCTCTCCCTTGCAAATTCAATTATCATGAAGAGACATTGGCTGAGGTTGGGGTTAAAGATGTGGCTAGCATTCAAATCCTATGGAATTGGCCTTGTTTTTTGGAATTTGTAGAAATGTTTCATGAGATCATGTACTAAATAGATTCTTAATAACATCTTGGAGGGCTTACTTCTAACACATCTCACTCTAACACTCGGTCCTCCTTAAAGCATTGATTAACAGTGATCAGGTGTGTTAAATTAGGCCTGGAACTAAACACTCCAGGAAGCTAGATCACAAGGAGCAGACTCTGGCACCACTTATCTATAGACCATCATAAACCAACCTAAGAACTGATTCTCAACAAGTCAAACTATGTTTTAGCTATCTTTCAACAGTTGATAACTTATTTCAATAAAGTTTACAGCTTTGAGATTGAAATTGGTACAGAACTATAGACAAGTTTATCTACTAAAATCTACTAGATCTACTAAAAATGAAAAAAAAAAAGCTTAATAAAACATCTAGACAGCAATGAAGTGTTACCAAAATTAATTTACTTACTGGTACCACTGTGAAAAAATAGTAAAAACTTTTTTCTTTTTTTAGTCAGAAATGAAAAGATATTTCACAGGGTCCTGTGAGTAATATGAAGCTTACCAGATTGCCTGTTGTGCTAGAACTGAAGTAATATTAATAATAATAATAATGTGGAACATGGAAGTAGGAGCCAAAACACACATAGACAATTTTGGTACTTGGGCATGTGTCAGAAAAACAAGACAATGTGGATTCCTAATAGCAAACTTCTGGCAATTTACCTGATTCGTATAAAGTTCATATGAAAAGTGATGAAAGTTAGGGTTAGAGGCATGGTTAGCATTCATGCATCTCCATATTCTATAAAACCATATTCTATAAAACTCATTGAAATCAAACATCACCTTTCCTCATTCTAATTTTTCATAAGATTGGATTGATTTGTAATGATTGTAGTCATTAGCAAAGAGTATTTTTCACCTGAAAATGTGGATATAGTGTACCTTCCAAAAGGCCAAAAGGAACATACATAATTGGACCATAACTGCCATTTAGAGTAAACTCTACAAGCACCTTTCTAGGTAAAAGATACATACTAAAGGTACAAGAGGTGTATGCTTGAGAGTACCAACCCAAGTGACAAACAAAGAATCGTACAGTTTAGTACCCTTTATATAACAGTGATTATTGATATATTATAAACTGGTAGCTTAATCAAGATTATTGGAAATGTGCGTCATCAGCTTCTAAGTGCAATGTTAACCAAACTGTGATTTTCCAATGATCTAAAAACAGGAGAAATAGGATGCAGTGTCACCCGAAGAGCTCATGATGTTACATATGATGGAACTGGTTTCACTGAGAAATCTTTATTTTGTTTGCTCTATTGCTGCTGAGAGTGGAAGTGCATGAGAAGGTGCAGTAGAGAGATGGAGACAGAGAGAGAGAGAGATAGAGACAGAGAGAGAAAGAGAGAGAGAGAGAGAAAAAACAGGGCACTGAGGCCAATGCAAATGCCTTTAAGATTTCCATGCCTGGCTGCATTCATTTCATTCTAATTCGCCGCAAATATTTCCACGCATCCATCACCACAACAGGTGAATGCTCTCACCCTGTTGCAAAGCGCTGTCACATGCTGCCAAATCCAGGTTGTTTACCTTCTCAGTGTGAGGGTAACATTGTAAAGATAAGTTAGCGTATCCATGTTCTGTGTTCCACCGTTCTCTAATACCTACAAAATAACCCCGTGGGGTATACTGTGGCACAAAGTTGTTTTGCGTGTACAAAAGCAAAGCTGTCCCCGAGGGCTCGGTGCCGTGGCGGCGTCTGTCTCACGCCTCGCGGGACACACTCCCAATCATCAGGGGTCTCCTACTCGACAGCCAATCACACACACGCCATTAGTAAACTACACCTCCCTCTTTCTTCCTCGCTGTCAGTCTCTCACTCTCTCTTTCTCTTTTAGTCTCTCTCTCTCTCTCTCTCTCTCTCTCTCTCGCCTGTTTCTGCTGTCCTTCACACTCTCTTTCACTCTCTCTGTCTCTCTCATCTTTACCCTCTCCTTTTGCCTTGTTTTATTTTTCTTTTTTTTCCCCCATTAACTGAGAGGCTGACAGTTGAAGAGACCGATAAAAGTGGATTGTTATTATCTATATTTTCAAACGGCTTTTAACTGGTGTTGAATTACAACTCAAACACAGCTTTAAGTCAAGCCAGAATCAACTGGTTTCTTGATTTATAACAAAGCACTGTTGAATTCTTGATTCTGATTGGTCAGAATGATTCATTTTCTATAACAGCAGCTTTGACAACAGTGCTTGATGCAAGGTTTACATTAATCCATTATCATTTCTCTAGTAACAATTTACACCAGGACTTGTATGGCAGATGTGCCACATAGACAGATTATATTAAAAAAAAACATGCACAATCAGTAACATGTGAGGTGATGTTTATTTAGCATTTCTGGAAGGAGTCTCCAGTGTCAGTGTTGTGTAACACTCAGAGGTAAAACTGTAAATGTACGTTTTCCCACACAGGAAATTCCCACACACACATTTCTTCAGAATGTAGGGGTGTGTGGTTTCTTGGTAACATGACAAGCTGATTTTCTTCAAGAGAAGAAAAAAGGTTGATGAAGGAACTACTGTTTATAGCTTCTACAGTATAGGAATAATAATAACAGGAACTAGCCTGTTTCATGGACATTCCACAACACACAATTGTAACTACAGTATAAATTGATTAAACGTATGATACGTTGTACTTTAATAAATAGAAAAATGCATAGCTAGCACTGGCAAATGGGTATAAGAGGAATAAAACATGCTGTTATTGGATATTCTTTTTATTTTGTACATGAAAAGAGTTTCATGAAAAGTTTTCAAACCATTCTTGGTGGGATTAATGTAATTGGTATTATTTTCCATCTTCTTCTTTCCAACATGGGTTAAGCCTACAGCATTACAGCATATTTATACTTTTTTTCTCCCTCCCTCTCTCAGTATGGTGGGCCTACCCGTGGGCCTAACCCCCCACTTCATCACCCTCTTTGGCAGATCGCTATGAGGGGTTATTAATAATTTTGTCTGTGTGCTACAGATGTTGCACAAATGAACAAGGCTTTTCTGGGGTCTCACAACACCGGGGCGCCTCAGGTGCTGAGCGCAGACCCAAATCTGTCTCTCTCCTCCTACCTCATCTCTCCATCAGCAAACGAAAAAGTGTGGAGGAAGAGAGGATAGTGTCTGAGCATGCGCACTCCTCCAGTCTACAGAGATGGAGAAAGAGTTGTGTAGCTGAGTGATGACATTATGCAGCATGGTCTCAGGAGGAAAACTTAGAAATGATACTACATTTTGAAGGTTTTAAAAAGTATGGATAAAATTTTATGTATATATATATATATATATATATATATATATATATATATATATATATATAAAATATACTGTTCTCCCAGCCTGTACACTATATTCAATGGTTTGGACAAAATTAATTTTTTGTAACAGAAATTGTGATTATGAAGCCATGCATGAACAGTTGGGGAAAATGTCAAACTGTTCCAGGTTAGCAAATAATTGTTACTTAAAACATTTAGAAAATTTTGGAAAACACTATAAAACACTGTATTGTCCCACATGGATTCAGTTAATGCCCAAGTCTGTAGATTTGTACTTTCTGAATGCTGCTGTAATCATAAAGATTGCGCTCATCTCACGACTCTTATTCACTTATGAGTCTGGTTCCTCTCAGAGTTTCTTCCTCATTTGGAGTTTTTTTTTCCTTGCCATTGCTGCCCCTGGCTTGCTAATTAGTGATCTACATCTGAATACATTTGAATTTCTGTAAAGCTGCTTTGTGAAAACACTTCCCAAATGTTTTTTTGTGAAGATCACTTTCCTAATTTCTTAATTGCAGCATGTGGTGGGTAGAGGCAGTGTGTGATTGAAAATGTGTAAACTCATCTGCATTATTTGCGTGAGCCCCAAAATCAAAACACATATCTGTAGCAGGGGTCAAAACACATGCAGGCAATGTCAAATAAGGGTAATCCATATAAAATTTCAAAACACACTCAAGATCGGAAAATCAGAGCAAACCAGGAAACCAAGCCTCGGACTTAAGAATATGAAATGCAGTGCTCCAAAAAAAAAACAACAACAGAGAGTAACACAGAACAGGTGAACACAGTTGGGCAACAACCCAATGACAAGACAGAGGTAGAGACAGGAATAAAACAAAAATAAACATGAGGACATGATATTCATTGCCATGGGAACCATAACACAAAAGGAGAAACAATACTATATTGCTGAACTTAGTGGATCCACAAAGAAATCCAGATTCTATGGTTATGTAAATCGGAAACACCAAAAACTATACACATCCCCACCCCCTTCCCCTTATAAAGTGTTCTGTGTTTTCATGTTGGCTGTCATATTTTGTGATGTAATAACACATGCCTGCCATGTGCTTACTAGAAATGATCAGTTTCCCTTTTCTTACAACACTTGTACTAATTCACGCATATAAAAACACATTCAATAAAGTTTAGGGCGACATTAGAACGAGGCCTATTAAGAAGTTTGGGTGTGACTAGAGAATAGTCAATAGCCCTTATCCATCTGCTTCCACGCAGTGAGCACTGATAAAGAGATAAAGCATGCACATTCTGGATGGTGTGTGAGAGAGAAAGGGCAGCAGTAAAAAAAAAGTGTGGAAAGACATAAAGTATGATTTTTCCATGATGTGTGTGTGTGTGTGTGTGTTAACACTGAGCAAACCTGGCTCAGCTGAGGAACACATGAGTGGCGGCGTCTATCCACAGCCTCATGTTTCACAGTGACCTCCACTTCCTGTGGCGAGCGCAGAGGCTCACGGTGAGTGGCAGCTCTGGTGAAATTCTCTTCCTTAAACGCCGGAGTTATGAAGAGGTGCTGCCGTGTTAAACATCTGCTCCATCCATTACTGCAGCCGAGAGAGAGAGAAAGAGGCAGAGAAAAAGAGACGTCGATAAATCTCAGGCCTCTTGTGGGGAGACATTTTCCAAAGCTCTCGTCCTCCACTGTTTTCTATCTCTCATTGCTTCCCTTCTTCATCATCGAGAGCAGGTTGTAGAAAACACACCGTTAATGACAGGACTGAGAATAACAAATTCACTTTTATGCACTTGGTACAGCAGCTGAATGCGAATATAGCATCTCAATCTGTAAGACTGAATGTGAACCTTTTTAATCCACTATTGCTTTCCCTTAAATGCAAAGAACTTTTATATGTCATGTAATAAAATTCACTCCTTACATCAAAATGACTTTACTGAAAAGAAGTATGATAGTGGAGATAGTGGCAATGCATTAAAAGTATGAGACACTATGATAAGTCAGACATGGCTGCTAAAAGATACAAAAGTCCAAAATTTGTTAAATATTTCATATTGACTAGATTATTCATTTACCAAAGCGCATTCATTTTCCTCCTGCATAATGACGCACTCCAATCCAAAATGGAGACTGCACTTTCCAACTTCTAAAAAATTCACATATTTGCATCAATTTTTAAGAAGGGGTTTATTTCTAATGAATTTAGATTTAATTTGGCATGGCATAAAATCCATTTGTACCGCTTTTAATTAAGAATGCAATCCATGCAATTAGAATTATGAGCAGAGCCTTCATCAGGAGGTCCTGAGAGGACCCCAGTCGGAAAAATTATGTTAATGCTTTACACTGAAAACACTTTGCATGGAGCAGATTTTTCCCCCCTCTTTCTGTCTCTTCTCCAGACGAGAGGAAGGCCCTCTACAAAGGCTTGATTTTAAGCCGCTTTTCAGGAGCGTGTTTATTCTTTTGTTTGCTGGAGATGGTGTAAAGGAGCATACACCAGCTGTGTTTATGGACGCAGCATTGCTGAGTGACGATAATGCGACGGCTTTAAGTGTTGCGCCACAAAATGCAGCAATCTGCAGCGCGACATGGTGCTGTTTATAAATCACTAAACATCTTGTCAAGAGCTTGGATTTTTACATCAAGCTGGGTTGACGATAAATCTTTAAAGAGAGAGAGAAATGACGGTGCAGTTTATGTCATTATGACCCAGAACGTTCATTTGTAGTGCTCTATTTATATCCAAATTGCACTTTCAGAGTTACTCTGGGGTTTTTGATACAAATGCTTGAATAAGCTAAATGTGTGTGTGGAAGAAAGATGCTTTGTTCAGCTTTAGCCAGCGGCCCAACTTAACCCTGCTCATGACCTCTAAGTTATTTCTACGGATACAAACATAAACAGAGTGGGATTAATAACAAGTGTGGCTTATTGTGTGCTTCATGCTGATATTATCAAGAAATTAATGTTAAGGGCCTGGGAATCAGCGTCACACCTCATTGCATTGTGGGATCTATCGTCCATTTTTGTTGTATACAGATTTTGGTAACACTTTCTGTGAAGGTCATATGTATAATGACCTACATACAATCTATATACAATCATATGTTTTGACACATTTATAAACTTTATAGCAATGATTATAATTAAGAAATGTTAACAAAACACATTGAAAGTAGTGTTTGTAACACATTATATTGCCAAAACTAAAGAAAATAGGTGTCTATGTCCTCTGTGTATGATTAAAATTGAAACCTTATGATGCCTTTTTAATGTGAGAGGCAGACATACATTATTATTATTATTATTATTATTATTATTATTATTATTCATTCTTATGCTAACTATCTAGTTATATTCTTGGGATATTCCATTACATGCACTGGGTTTTCTCTGTATTCTTTTTCAAGTGCTAATGGGAAATAGTTTGTGGCATTATAAGATCCATTTGAAAAGGTCACATTCACAATACTAGCTAGCTAATTAGAGCACTTTAAATTAGTTTAAATGACAACATAAAGGAGGAATTTTGTTTTTCCTTTACATTTGCATTAGTTAAGCCTTTTGTTTCATTCTTGCAAACAAAGTAGTATGATTGCAGCAGAGTAGAATGTCACTAAGGTCTACTAAACATTCAGAAAGAGCTGTGTCTGACACCATATGTTAAGAAGTGTGGATGGAACATTAATAAGAGGTTGTGGGAGCACACCTAGTGCTGATGAAGCACTTTCCTCTACCCTGCTAAGCTCATCTCCACCATAGGCTAATCCTCTCAGTATGACAACAGGCCATTTTTCCCTCCATTTCGCCACTGCTCTGTAGGTGGCTTCCAACTTTTGAGTCATTGCATTAATGGGAATGGCATCTGGATCCCCCTTCTGGTTCTGGCTCGCTTTCAATGACCACACTAAACTAACACATGAAAAGTAATTCTATTTCCATTAGCATAGCTTCAGTAACACACATGCAGAGAGTTGAGACCACAGTGCTCTTCTCTTAAACATACACTGTGGTGTCTTTTTCATCATGTGTTCGGAGCTGATTGAATAAACAGGCTGTAGCTCATCATTGACACTGATTTAATAAATTATTTATTGCACTGCACATGTACATGCACTGTTTAAATTTGTAAAGCTGTAAGAATGCTTTGCGACAATGTCTATTGTTAACAGCACTATACAAATAAAATTGATTTGAACTGAATTAGGCAAGTGTATTCTTACACATTCTCTTGGTACATATGCTGAGATCATCGCTAAGGCCCAATTTATTGTAATAACTCACATCAGGACAATATGACAATATGAGCATGTCCAAAGAGACAGTATTGTTTAATAAACATGTCTAGGTGTAAATTTGATTTGATGCAAAGAATTGATCTGAACATGTCCGTTTGTTCTCTGGAGCATTCTGGAGCTTTCCATGGTAAAATATTCATCAGAAGGATCTCAGATGACATCATCAAGAAAACCCCTGGGTAACATTAGGAAGATATTACGAATGACCTACCTTAGGCATAAAACACAATAATCCACATGATTCCCCTTTGCATTCAGTGAAGTGAATGATATGTAGTAGGGATGTAACACAATGACAGTCCAGAAACACTAGAAAACACTAGAAAAAAAATCCAGAGGATTTTATTTGTTTGTTTGTCTTTTTTTAATCATTATATTTTTATCTGTATCTGCCCGTGACATTTTCTTACAAAATTAGTTGTTTCTATTTCCCTAAATATACATCAAATAGTAGCCTAATTTAAACCACCATGACCCTGACCAGGCAGTTATGAAGGACTGAATGAATGAATGCTGTAAATGCATCCTACAGCTAATCACATGCATGTTAATGAATGTGTTTTTCCTTATTCCGGCAAGCTTCAAACTCACATGACTTTTCTGTTCCATCCCTCATTGGGACCCTGTCCCGATGCTGAGCTCTATTTCAACCAAATTTCTGGCATAAATAAATAAATAAACAAATAGTGCACCACTTATTCATATCTGTATTTGCATCTGTTTAGAACACATTATATGTTCAATCTGAATAATATCTACATCATCTGCTTGCTAAATAATAATTGGGGCAGATGGTCCTGTCCACATTTTGTGATTTCCTTAAATAAAATGTAATTAGAGAGTAATCAATTGCATTATTGTTTTCTATAGAGCAGTGTTATGGAAAGAAAAAGAAAAAGAAAAAGAATAATCAGCCCTGGTCAAGTCAATAAGCATGAAAGACGTCAATAATCCGTTGGTGTTTCCTAACAAGGTTGCTGGGTTTGACCTGGATTGATAGCTATGATGCATAATTCAGATCTTAAAATCCCACTCCCTGCTTCCATATGATAAATGTCAACAAAAGGATTATGGGAGGGGGAAAAAGCCTACGTCTGTTCAGGAAGGCCATCACAAACACTGTCCCCATGAGAGTGATAATACTTTACAGACAAATGTAAAAGATTTACTGTGCATGAACATCCAGCGCCATTTCTCTGCACTTCTCATTTGGATCCAATTGACACGTTTTGAATTCATTTTGCACTAATGGAAAGCTTTAGCTAGCTGTTACTTTATGAAATGACCTCACAATTTATTTCACTACTGTGTGTAATCATATGTGTGTGTATGTGTGTGTGTGTGTGTGTGAGTGGGTGTGCGACTGTGTGTGTATTCTCGGGGTGTGTTAAAATGACTGTGGTGGCATTGCCACTTGGGAAACACAGTCCCATATTGATTGTGGACTGGACAAATAGTTCATTTTATCAAGCCTGACTATCCTCATCCCTCTACATGCTAAATAATGAATAAGCCCATCCGTCATTGCTTCAAAGTATTTATTGCTGCTGTCCCTTAGCCTACATAAACCTGCCCAGGTTTTGGATTCAGCTTGCCAGGAAAATTGCAGCTAGTGTCCCATGAAGATTAGTACTTAGAGGTAGCATGACGTCCAGTAAAGACGCTTAGTCATTGATTTCGGTGACGTTCGATCCCAGGTCCCTAGTGTTCCTTCTTTGTTTTAGTCTGTTTATTGTTGTGTACAGTGGTTATTTAGTATAAAAATTTAATAAACCATTTACATCTAATTTGAAATTAATGAAAGTGACCTACAGTATGTTGCTGGACTATTACATCAAAAATGACTCATTTGATTCATTTTATGTATAGATGTCTAGAATCAACTCATTTCTATGTTCACGCAGTACTCACCACAACACTTACAATGCACTAACAAATCCATTATTAATTCCCACTCAAATTTAATGGACCTGAAAGCATAAAGACATGGATCTTTGCTACAGAACTAAATTATTTCACTGACCAATACATTAGATAGTATGAGACCTAAAAACAAATTGGTTTCAACTTGAATATTTAATAGAAAGGACACTTTTCTGAAGATGTGTTCTTCGGATGTTTTAAAAGATTCCCCCACCACCACAACTGCCACATCCGCCTCATTTCCCCTCCCCTCTTACTCCATTAGAATGACTAAATTATAGATTTCTCCCGGATTCTGAGCATTAGACCATGAGCATGAGCAAGTTGAAATGGCACCGCATACATTATAGAGGGGAAAGAAAAGATTAATGGTGGTGTTTGCTGGTACCATTCCTGAGATACAAGTGTTTCTGGGCTATTGACATGTCTGTTTTTAAGCCACAAACCTCAAGTAGTGCAAAGTTTGACAAACAAATATTACCAAATGTTCCGCATCAGTGGAAATATCTTAGGTAAATAATTATACACAATCCAAGAGCATAGTAATGCTGTCATTTTTAATGTTCTAGTTTGATATGCAGACATTTGAGTGCTTACACTTTATACATTAAGTGTCTCAAAGGAAAAACAACATTGCTTGTAAAACAAAGGAATGTCTTGTAAACTGTTTTGAGAACAAGCAGAAAGACGTTCAGTCCCATCTTAGTGATTCTCAAAAATTCCGGTTTTTAATTGCACCATTATGTGCAAAACAGATGTGTGTGTGAGAGAGTGTACGTGATCCTCTGCTTCCTTCAACTTCTCAATTGTTTTCTATTATTTAATATTTGAATAAATATGAGAACTGTCTTAATGAAGATGTAGACGTATATGAATAAACAGTATTTATATAAAAACTACTTGTACCTGAAATCTGCAATGTCTTGTTGTGAAGTAAGTCCAGTCACGTCCAGTGAAAACTGTAGTTCTTACCAGTATCCTAGGTTTAAGTAGATGTTAATAGTAAACAAAATATGTACGAAGGGCAAAATAAAGGGTAAAAAAAACACTACTATGTATAGTAATGAAAAGTTTTTTATACATTTCTCAAAACGTTATCTCACATCATGACAGAAACTGTGTGAGATACACTTCAGAACAGTATGATGCACACAGTATCACGAACAAGGCCAAATATATGGAGATGCTGCATTCTGGAAGCTGGGATTTTTTTTTTTTTTCTCTAGCGTAATAATGGCAGCTGAACATGGCCAGGCATTTCTATGATGCTGGAAATGGCACAGAGTGAACCCAGACCCAGCCAAGGGAATTGGAAAGCAGGAGCGAGCTGGCGAGTCCACATCTTTCCTCCAGTTTGCAGAGTTTGTGTTGAAACGAGCCGAGGAAGTGAGCGGGTGAAAGTATAGTCCATTAATTCTGGGCCAGAAGAAGTCAAGAGTGGAAGGTTTGCCACTGCTTACCAACTCTACTTTCTCTCTCTCTCTCTCTCTCTCTCTCTCTCCTTCTCTCTACCACCAGAATCTCAGAACCATCATTCAGACATTCAGAAGGGCATTCATAACCACTCAACTGGCTGTTGGGCAGTGAGCGAGTGTGTATATGTGTATCTTACTATATGTGTATGTATAGGGGCAAATAAACAAGCACTCAACCCTTCCCCTTCTCTTGGGACCCTTGCCATATAATCTCAGAATTAATTCTATTTGGAAGAGTTAAAATAAGAAAGGTTAGGTGTCGGTGTAAGGGAGCTTCACTTCTTTGCTAATGAACACATACCTTGCCTTTCTCGCCGTGTCCTTGGACTGTCATCTCCAACCTTTTGAAGCTGTATCTGATTATCCAGGCAGCAATTAATCATAATTAAGCCAGACTTGCAGTCTTGGAGCAGTGGCGGGAAGGTAGCCATGGACCTGGCATGCGTTCTGATCAGCTCCTGGCATGTCTTTTTTTTTTTTTTTTTTCTTTTGTGGCTACCTCAACCACTTCCATTTAAACACTAGGGTGGAAGGGGGTAGGGGGTAGGGGTAGGGGTAGGGGGTGAAGGTGATAGAATAAAAATTTACTGGCTGATGAGAACGCTCAGAAAGGTCTGCGTTAACTCTGTGTCTTCTCACCACATCTTGGGGCCTCCCGTTTTGTTACAGAGTAAAATCTTGACTTATAAAATAAGCGAAGTTCATTTTCAACTCTGCATGAGTTAATCTTTTATGTTGCACCACTACCTAAGTGCTTGGATCCTCTTTGTTTTCCAACAGGAAACGCACCAAAAATCACATAGAGCTCTGCCAAGTTATATGAACATAATAAGTTGGCTGATGACTGAAGTTTGTTTTATGATTCCACTTTATGTATTGCATTTGGGTTTCGTGCTGCGTAAATGGAGGTCTAAATTGCTGAGGATTGTTTACAGTTATGAAAAATTATGTCGATCATAACAGACTGGAGCATTAAGCCAAGCCAAACAGCACATAATCTAGCAGCCAAGATATGATAGTTAAATATTATAGCATGTAATACATCTCTGTAGAAGGCATGAGGTTAAGATGCGTGTATCTGCGCTCTTCCTCTTTGCAAGTTCTCTCATGTGATTTCCAGATGGTTTGTGTTTTCCTGGTCAAAAGGTTTCGGAGTGGAGGTCTGGCTGCCTGGCCCTTTGCTAATATATTTTTCTTTCCTTTTCGCAGGCAGTTTATTATTAGAATGTGCTTTCATTGCATCAGTAGGATGGAGAATGATGTTTGTGCATGCATGTATGTATGTGCATGCGTGTGTGTTGTTGAAGATGGTGCAGAGATTAATGTATAGGTCAGCTGTATCTGTGGTCCCTCTGGGCTGAGACTGAAACCCTGCCAGACCCTGACAGAGGTCAGTTGGGCTGTTATCCTTCTATCTTTCTCTTTTCTTCTCTCCACCTCCAGCAACGAAACTATCACACTTTTCCGATTACAATATTTTCCACACGGTTTCCATTCAGCCTCCACTTGACTGGGGTCATGCTCAATGTTAATGTCTGTTCTTGAATGAAAAGTATACAGTATACAGTATACACTCAGTGACCACTTATTGGACATTTTAACATGTACACTAACTAAGTGTGTGGTGGTCTGGAAAAAGTAAGTATTACATTTACATCTAGTCACGTCAAAAAGTAAATTTAGTAAAGTACATTTAAAGATTGCATTACAGTTCCACTGAAAGATGCACTGCCTACCTCTAAATTTATGGCCTAATCTACTTATAGAATAAGAAAATGAATTACTGACAAATATATAGGAATTATAAGTTTACACTGGGAAATGAGCTATCACTTTGATTATCAGTGTCATCCACATGAACCTCTGTCTCATCACCTGAGGTAAAAGTCATTTAAACAAAAAAAGCCTCATTGTTGGCGTCACTCGACTGATCTCTTCTCATGTTAACCTAAATGGAGGAATAATCGTTGATTAATTCAGTTTTGTTCTGTTGGCAAATTTACTTGTTAATAAAGTTTCTTTATTGACAAGGCCATTTAAATATTTACAACTTTGTCAGCTGTCATCGGTACAGAGTGTGTAATTGCTCTTCTCTATTTTGATGATGATGTGATGGTGCAGGCTTAAGGTTCCCCGGTGGACTAGTGGCTCTCACTGCCACAGCCCAGGTTCAAATCCCAGTCAGGGAACCAACCCCAGCCACTGGATGGTTGCACTCTCAATGCTGATCCCAAGCCTGGAAAATGGGGAGAGTTGCATCAGGAAGGACATCCGATGTAAAACTTGTGCCAGAATCAAAATATGCGAACAGGTGATCAGAAAGAGAAATTTGATAAATTTGTGCGAAAATCACACTTAAGTAGTGAGATTTAAGGCAGAGTCACTGCATTTGCTGCTGTTTTTGTAAAACTGGCTTGTTGCCTAATGTAATCTTTCCAGCAGGACAGCCTAAGCAGCCTTAGATAGTAGCCTAAATAAAATCTTTTCTATAGTGCTTTGGTAAAACACTTTTATTTTCTCTTAAAATAAAACGTCAAAGTAGATTATTGGCTGAAAAAACAATTTTGCCCAAAACCAGATTTGTCATCATTTTTTTGGCCATCTTCCAGAATTTAGCTGCAGCAATGTCCAATTTTTTTTTTTTTTTTTTTTTTTTTTTGGATGGTGGATTATTCTCAGCATAGTGTTAGTATGAGTGTATCAGGTGCAGCAGCACTGATGGGGTTTTACCCACAATGAACCAATACACTAATTAACCATTTTATTACACACACACCCCTTTTAGATTCGCTGGTGTCAAAAGTATAACCTATGGGCTGGTACTGGCTTGATTTTGGAACATGGCTATGATGATTTGTGCCATTTCATCCACAAGAGCATTAGTGAGGTCAGGCACTGATGTCGGACGAGAAGGCCTGGTGCATAGTCAGCATTCCCATTCCTCCCAAAGGTGTTCAGTGGGATTGAGGTCAGGGATCTGTGCAGGTCACTCAAGTTCTTCTACACCAATCATGGCCTAACCATGGAGCTCACTTTGTGCACAGGGGCATTGTCATGCTGGAACATGTTTTGGGCCCTTAATTCCATTGAAGGGAAAATGTAATGCTACAGCATGCAAAGACATCCTATACAATTGGATGCTTCCAAGTTTGTGGCAACAGTTTTGGGAAGAACCACATATTAGCGTAAAGGTCATGTGTCCACAAACTTTTGGCCATATAGTGCACGATGGTCGCTTTCCACTGATGGACGTGGTAGAGAAGGTGTAAAAAAATAAGGTATAGCAATGTAAGATGTTCTAGAGTGAACATGACACAATGGTCAGTGGGTGTAGATAAACAATCCATTTTAAAATGAATGTAGTATGTGTCTGTGTGACTCACACATTTTTACGAGTAGCAGAAACTTAATATGTACATAAGTAGGTAAATAAATTAACAATCCAATTCACTCTATTATTTATTGAGCGGTGGTGATTAAAAGCAAATTAACAGCAGGCAGTAAGTGTTACAGACTAATGAGATTAATCAGACTTACAATTGTACTAGGGTCAATATTTAGATAGCACTGACTCTGAATCGAGAGGTTACTTATTACCAACACACAAGGTCAGCTTATATATTGTCTTGTAAATTACAAATATGTGAGTATTGCTGTGATGTTTAAAATGGGCTGACTACAACGAGTTAGCTCATTGTTGTTTCTGAGAATTAAAATTACACAGCAATTAACTTCATTGACTGGATCTATCATCTTAGTCTATCATTGCCATGTTCAGCAAGCAGGCAAGTAATCTTACATGAAGCATTGCACGACCTTGTCTCTCCTCCCCCAGTCTACTGACTGCTAATTGTGTTTCATTGTCTGTGCTGATTCCAGAAATACATGACTGTTGCTGTTATTTTTCATGATCATATAAAAATCTAAATATACTTAAAAAGCTTGGGCAGCTTATCATGGACTGATGGACTTTTGCATTCTGCTTTAGGTCTGTCCTGACACTCCTCCATCCCCTATTACTCCATTAATTCCTTTCTTCTGTCAGGCTCCTGATGTTAGCGGCCTGCAGGGACGGGTTCAGCACACTGCTCTGGTTGGATCGTCCTCTGTCTAACCTGACCGGAGGACGACTTTGCTCTCACAACGAGGACACCAAATTAACAGTGAGCCGCGTCGCAGCCAGAGCTTCTGATCTTAATGAGGGATGACCTGGAGAAATAGACCATAATTATCCCTATTATTACAATCTTTTTAGCTAGAGAATATAAAAGGCTCATTATTGTTCTTTTTGAATTGTTCATTATGATTATTTTTGAGCCTGCAGCCCTTTTAGGCCAAAAGTGGAAGGTTGAGAATGGGAAGAATTAAAAAAAAAAAAAAAAGATTGGTTAATACCCGGCAGTCGTGTGGACTCTTGGATCCTGAACTGGTTTTATTCATTCTTTCTCCACCTTCCCCCGCGTTTTTCCTCCATGAATATCCCTGGGCCTTTCTTTAATTTTTTAGTCGGATAGGGACACTGGTCTATTAGCAGCTCAAGGTGGGGAGCAAAGCCCTTTTTAACTTATTCAAATATGTGTTTGTTAAAGTGAGCAAAGCTAATATGCTGAGTTCTGTGCTTTATTATACTGTACATCCATGGAGCTGATTAAAAATTGCAATTTCACTGGGGTCCACTTTGAAACATTTCATTTCCTTGCTCTCGGTTTCCACTATGATTCATTTCAAACAGCAATCTGTCATTATTTGAAAGCAGTAATTACTTCAAAATAAATACATCCTCGTGTTTCGGGGCCCACCTGAATGGAAAGAAAATTATGTTTATATGTGTATGAATTGAGTGGAATGACCCCAGTGATTTTTTTTTCAAAAGCAACTGCGAATGCTGCCAGAGCGTTAATATGAAGTGTCAAAATTGGAACAGGCACGTCCTGCCCGTTGTTGGGTGCCTCCTTAATTTGGGCCACTGCAGAATGTGTGATATTTGTAATTGTGTCTGTCAATCCATCTCAATATGCTGTCAGCCATTTGACATTCCCCATAAACGGCAAGCTTCGTGTTTGAGTGATGTTTTTTATTTGATGCATTGAAAGGTTTATGAATTTCTGCCTGCCTCCTAATGGGCCCAATTCCACATGAATATACAACATAACACAGCTGATATTATTACCCTAGAAAAAAAAAAGTAGCTTGTATTCATGTTAGAATAACAGTGCTCATTTATTGTACCATATGGTATTATCAAAGTGATATAGTATGAGATAATTGAACTGACACTTATATTTAACCATTTCAATCATGAATAATGTACATAAATATACCAGTTTTATTGCTATAAATCAACAAGCCATTTTAAGTGCTGGTTTATATACCTGTTAGTTATTACAGCTCTCCAAGATGTTAAAGCATCTAAACTCCATATCTTGGCTGCATTTATTGTAGTGCGGTAGAGTGGCTTTGGACTAAACTTCCCTGGAAAGAGACAAAATGGGCTTTCCAGTGACTGTGCTGCATGCTAAGCTACACTGCTATTGAAATCCGCAGTAGCTGTTTGCCCAAGTGCCAAAATAATCAAGTTTTGCCTGCATGGCAGGCTATGAAAGAATATTAACTGTGGGAATAACCTGCTGTGACATGTGTCGCCAGCATACCAGATCAAATGAGAGCTCATTCAAAAGACTTTCTCCAGGTAGATATATTGGCTGGGGAAAAAGAGGCACGATGAGACCAACTCAATCATTATTACTTTGATGTAGGAGGGGTCCCTGCCATCATGGCTCTGGGTGTAAGTACAATGATTCTTTTCTCTCTTTCCCCCCTTTCTCTCTCTCACTCTCTCTCTCTCTCTCTCTCTCTCTATCATTGCTCTCTAATGCATTTAGCATTCACATCCCATGATGGTTTAAACAGGTCTATGAGAACGCAAGCATTTTGTTCATACCGAAATGTATTCAAAATGCAACCTCAGAATATATGGAGTGTCACTCGAACCTTTTTTTACCCTCCCATATTAAACTATTGGCCACATATGATGCAGAGGCCTTCATCTGCATCTATAGCACCTTTGAGCATCCATGAACATTATTGATTGAGCAGTATTGCTGTGAAAATTGAACAATATTCGCAGCTAATTATTATTTGTAAATAAACCTGTTTGCAGAAGTGCAACCGAATATTGCTAGAGTAGGATGTCCAAGTGATCCTAGTCAACAGCTTTTAATTATAAGTGAATTAAATTCTCCCTCCTCGAAAGCCGAGTTCATTATGCAAAAAGCAACCGCTCGATTCCTCACACGTCACCTTGGGGCCTGTCCAAGCTGCTAGAGATCAATGCCATGTAAGTGGCAGTAGTTAACTTCCATGTCGCCTTGCTTCAAATAAAATCATAAAACTGACGCTAAACAAGGAACCCTGGTTCTCCCACTTCCCACCGCAAGTCTTCCAGGTGTCTTTCCTACTCGGACAGTAATGGTTATCCCATCAGTCTGGCTGTAAAAAGAAGGGCTATGTAATGACGCTGCTCTAATAAGGTGCTTATGTTTTATTCCAATCTATTAGAGACCTCAGGCAAGTCACTGCAGTGTAGAATGACTTTTACAGCTTCTCTCACTCTCTCTTTTCCTCTCTCTCAACTCTTGCTCTGGTTGTGGGTTTGGAAGCCTGCATCCAGGCCAACTGCTTTTGACAAGGTTAACACCCACAGCACTTTCCTGCTGGTCTGGAGAGATCAGGGGTGGGCTGCTGTGTATTACCCAACACCCACAAACCTCTGCCCCTACAATCACATGCACTGACTGAGCAATAAATGAGCAATAAAGTCTGTGTGAACTGCAGACACATAGAAAGTGTTTTTTTTTTCCCTTAGTATGCGTATGCAATATCAATCAAGCCTGATTTATATATATATATATGTATATATATATATATATATATATATATATATATATATATATATATATACCATAAAGAATGTATGCTATTTTACATAAAGAATGCATGATCAAATATTCAGTGACTGAATAATGTGATGCAAAGAAAAGTTACTATTACAACCCTAACAGCATGACCCAAAGTGTTTTATCTTTCTTATACAGCAATTTGTCAATGCTAACAATTATTTTATTTATTAAAGAGACATCATAAATTTAATCCACTTACAGCTAGATTTAAGGTTGTGGAATGTCCACAAAACAAATTATTTCACAGAGTTTCCAGCTGTTCCCTCACCAGCATCTCATTTTATTTTCTCTCTCTCTTGAAGTTAATAAGAGCAAAAAATGCAGCTTGTCATGCTACTGAGAAGCTACTGTGTTAGAAAATTGAATGAACAGCTTCACCTCTGACTTTTACAAGGTTTTGAAACTGGAGATTCCTTTCAAACTTTCCCATATCAGTGATTACATACATTTCTGATCTGTTTTTTTGTGGAGGGGCTATCATATAATTCTTATACTTACTCATACAAAGTAAGTTTTTAACTATAGAAACCATAAAATACAGTATTAGATTGTACACATCAATATAAACCCGTGATTTACATTACAGCCAGCACTTCTGTCTGAGCTGCTGAGCTGCTAAATTAGTCAACTAAATCAAAATTTATAATTCAACAGTGCTGTGGTATAAATAGGAATAAAAAAATGACAAGAGTAAACTGAACATGTCACTCAGCAATTAATAATAACTTCATACATTTTTGTTCAAGTACCTTTAAGAACATTATACGTAAAAATGCAATAGGTACAATATAATGGCTGACGATTTCCCTTCAAAGTGGCTATTTACATGTATGGAAAAAAATGACCCTACTTTCTATTCCAGTCTAAGAGTGTCAGATTTCTTGAATGATTTATAAATATGCTAAAGTCTGTGTCTCGAGAGGTGACTGCATAACCAGTGTGATGGGAGGAAGGAGAGAGTGTCAGGGTACTTTAGGGTCTGGACCCTTAGCTCCAGCGCTTGTCTGAACACAGGGCAGAGCATCCGGGTCAAGCCACAAATGAAAAGCAGCCCTCACCTGCACACACACACACACACACACACACACACACACCACTGCAAAATGGAACTTACATACAATAGTATACTCTATGACTGTTTCAAATATATATGATTTCTAATATATTTCTAATATCACCTCATACAAATGGTCTTAAGATTGCAAATTAAAATTGCCGTGAGACAGCACATAGATTCTAATTTGTTCATTTTTTGTAAGTGTTTTATCCTGGTCAGGGTCATGGTGGATCCGGTGCGTATCCTGGCAACAATGGGCATGAGGCAAGAATACACATTGGTCTGGATGCCAGTACATTGCAGCGTACCATGAACACACATACACACACTCATTGACACTTACAAGCAAGTAGCTAGTCTTCCCAGCATGTTTTTTAGAAGTGGGAGAAAACCAGAGAACCCGGAGGAAACCAATGCACACACAGGCAGAACTCCATTCAGACAGTATCTATATTATCCTTTCTACAGCATCCCGCATTAACATCGTTCATATTTCTTTCTTCGGAATAAAATTTTAATATATGGTCCGCACATAATGCTCAGCTTGCTAATAATTTTACCCTTTTACTATATAATGCAAGCCAAAAGAAGCAAACTAAAGTTATGTTCTCATTTCCATTTATTAATTTGGAAGATGTTCAAAGTGTCATTTGCATTTATTCATTTAAAAGATACTCTCTTATCCAAAGCATCTTTTAATTATGAAAGGATGCAATCCAAGCAAACAGCTAAATAGATAAGGGGTTAAGGGTCTTGCTCAAGGGGCTAACCATTGCTCTCTAGCTGTTCTGGGGAAAAGTAGTTTCTACTGACTAGCGGAAATGGTGAAGCGCTTTTCACTTGAGCAGTCTGAATGTCTTGTTCTTATTCTTGTCCTGTTGTACTGAGTATGATTGGTGTATACCGTATGTTGTCCATTTGATTGTGTTATTTGTGAATATCAGTGGAATATCAGTGTTATACCATTCATAACAATTTGCATGTCTAAATTAAAAAAAAAGATTAAAAAGATTAAGATCAGGGTTAAGACCAGGATTAGTTTTTTTCTGACAACTTAATTTGTATGGAATCAAACAAAATCCAACCATTATGACTTTTTCTATTTAAATTAAATGAAGATTGTACTAATAGCAGTATTATTGCCATTGAGCAAGTGGCTTCAGGGTATTCCAGTTATTTATGTGTATATATATATATATATATATATATATATATATATATATATATATATATATATATATATATATACATATATATATATATATATATATTCTTGATATTTCATCTTTTTGGCTGTTTTCCTGAATTCAGCCATAATAACACATCTGATGTGTTTTCCCAGACCACCACACATTATAATTCGTGTAAAGACATTTAATTTTTATTATTAGTCCATTATTTTTTTTTTTCTGAGACTGGTTTGCATTGGTTAACATTTTTTATTTTAAATCTACATAGACTATTTTTAAACGCAAAGCTTTGGCAAAATCACTTCTGTACAGGTCAGTTTCTGCTACTCCACCTCTATAATGTTTTTCTCTATACATGCACCTCATTTGCCCTCCAACTGCTTCTGTGATTCAATGCTAAACAGAGGCTATGTGACCCAGGTGGCATTTGACTCAATACTAGAGCTGTAGCACTGATCTCCTCTCTCGTTCGCTGTCTTCCCCGGGTGTCTTCAGCTTCCCTCCTGCTTTTAACAGGCTTTGAAATGCAGACTCAAAGTGAACTTGGAGCCCATTGGGGCCACAGAGCCGCTCTCTCCATCCCCAGCAGATCAGTGGCTACCAGCCCCCGTGATGAAACCCACGCCTGTCCACTCTCTGTTCCTGGCAGGTGTTCAGCAATGATAAATATCTCATTTCTGTGCAAAACAAATAGTTCCATGGTGTTTCCTTGCTGGGCTTTGGGGTGAATGGCAGCATGGTGGGATGTGTGTGATGGTGTCGGCTGGACAGAAGGACAAGCAAGAGAGAGAGAACACAGCCTCATCGTGTCATTGTTGGAGGGAACAGAGGAAAGAAAAGGCAAAGACCACGGAGGGGGAAAAAAGGAGCTTGTTGTGAACAAAGCTAACTCTGTGAGGGGCAGTGGGTAAATGAGCACAGTGCTGAGAGCTACGTGTGTGTGATTGTAAAGCTCCTTTTACTCTCTATAAACAGCACATAATACAGCACAGAATCATATAAAATCTCACCAAAACTCAGGGGTTTGAGAAAATTCTGGGCAAAATCAGCCAATACCAAAAATTATGCAAAAACCTGCAGTACTGCAGCAAATCAGACATCAGTGAGATTAAGTATAGAAAACAATAAGTAATGAAGTAGTGAAATCATGTACCAGTAGAAATAATGTACTGCAACTATGGTAAACATGGCAATATAATAATTAAAATCATGTGATGTCACTTTGTAACTATGATATTATATTGGTCATTTTGATTTTTGCATGTTCTCCCTGTGTTCTTGTGGTTTCCTCTGGGTTCTCCAGTTTCCTCCTACCTATCATGTCTACTCTAAATTGTCTCTAGGAGTGAATGAGTGTGTGTGTGTGTGTAGGGTGATTTGCAATGGGCTAGCGTTCCATCCAGGGTACACTGCCGCTTCACACCCCGTGTTCCTGGGAGAGGCTCTGTATCTGCCACAAGCCTGGCCAGAATAGAGCAGTTAGTGAAGATATTTGTGATTGTGATCCTTTTTTTTCCCCACACAGACCGAACAATGCTGTAGCATTTTAGCAGACATGCTAGCATTTGAATAATAATAATAAATTATGTGTTTAATAATACTGCTGCAAAATGTCACAACCTTAACAAACTAAATGTGTCTAACGTAGCAGACACACCAAAAGTTAGCTTATCTTTGCTCTTTGCTAAACCATTTTTTTTTTTTTTTCCCCTCATGGATGGTGTTACGTGGTTTGTTTAGCTAATACTGTTGTGTTTGTGGTCTAATACTGGTTTTCCCCATGTTAGTTATATAGAAACTTTATTACACAGACAAACTAAGTTAGCTAAACCAACTCAACATGATAATAATAGCATGTGGCTGAAGTTATTATTATTTTTTTATTATTTTATTTTGCAAACAATGGTTAGTTGAATGAATTTAGTGTTAGTTATGCATATTTCCATGGTTGCAATTTTGTAGTTTATTGTCAAAACTAATCTATTAGTTCTTTTTCAGGAGCTTAACCCACATAGCAACTAAATATTTATGTGGCTTGCAACTGGTCATTTTGGCCATCACACTATCTCTGTCAGAAGAAGGTCAAGGATGGTGGCATGAAAATGTGCTGTTTTTACTTCAGTGTGTCTCATCTATGTGTGTGTGTGTGTGTGTGTGTGTGTGTGTGTGTGTGAGGTATATGCCCTCCTAAACCTGTCAGTTAATGAGCACCACTCACACACTCGTGTGTCTGGGTCTAATCACAGGGACTGAGATAAGAGATCCCTGTAGTCTGCTACATGAGCATTAATTATTACATGGTTTCTTTTATCCTCTCTATCTGACTGATATTCTTCACTGATGCAGAGGAAAAACCTGGCAATTACATATCTCCTCCTTTTGCTTCTCAAGAATTTCCCTGCTAATTCTTCCCAAACCGACGGGGCCCCTGCTATTTCGCCTTTGAAGTCTTAAGCATTTTAAAATCCGCACACAATGGTGAAGAGGAATTATGCAAACACTTAGAGAGAGAGAGAGAGAGAGAGAGAGAGAGAGATTGGGGTAGCACTGTTTTAAATATACCAAACCAGGACAATGCATTATTATTATTATTATTATTATTATTATTATAGTATTGTTTAGTGCATCACTGTTATTTTCTAACTATAAAAAATGCACTGAGTATTTTTCTTTGTTTAATAAAAAAAAAGCTAGCAATGCTTCTGTGTCTGATTGTCTGATCTACTAATATGTGCACAGCACACAGTACCACGTCAGCGTCACTGCTCTGCTGAGAATAGTCCACTATCCAAATAATATCTCCCCGTCGGTGGTCCTAGGTCCTAGTGGTGATCCCATGGTACAGAGTAGTGATAAATTGTGCATAGCAAGAATAAAGCTGCAGAGAGCACATTTATGGCAGGTGGACCTGATAAAATGAGCATGGAGTTATAATGATCATAGCACTGTTGAAACAGAACAGCACAGTTTGGAGAGTGGTGTTTATTTATTTACTATAATTTTTCTCCTCCAATTCTCACCAACCCGCCAGCTCTCCACATCATATGAGTTACCAGCTGGGAGGGTGAAGTCTAACACATGCTTCCTCTGAGACATGTGAAGCCAGCTAACTGCACCTCAAACTGCCATTACTGCTGCGTCACAGGGCAGAGTAACATCCTCGGAGGAAAGCGCTATCCACCCTCTTCCACATACTGTACATGATCTCACAGATGCCTTCGACTGGCTAGTGTTGCCATGCCGTGATTGGCTAGTGATGCCATGTATGCCATCCCTCAAACCCAGAGAGCATTTCCAATTTTGCTCCCTTAGCCATCCATGTTCGGGAGCCGTCTCATCATTGGGATTTGAACTTGCAATCTCCTGATAATAGGATAAACTCTGCAGCATAATCCTCTCATTCTAATATGTTATTGTTTCAATAATAACCAAAAATCCACAGGGACTTGTATATATTATTTACACATATGTGTTTTTGTTCTCATTTTAAGTATTCTTCAAATTAGCAGCCCAAGTATGAACAGTCACAGTGTTATTAATGATAGTCACAGTCATATCAGTGTAATTATCACTAAGATTTCCTCAGTACTAATGTTAGTAAATGTTACTATAATATAGAGTAAGCAGCTGGGGTATGTAATTTATAGCCACAGTTAGTCATTTTGAAACTGCAGGTCTGCAAGGGTTATGACACACAGCACCAATTTAACTGCAGAAGCTGGTCTGGCTCTAGTGCTTGTTAAAGTATGAATCTCCAACATCTGGATCTCTGATACAGGGTCCAGCTCCCTGATTCCAGCCCACATTGACCTTCTATTCTCAGCTTTAGAACAGCAGGAGAGCAGAATTTATGAGAGTAAAACCAAACACTTGTTATATACACATATGTAGCTGTGTCTAGCTTGTGATAGGAACAGATGGAGAAAGATGTGACCTCTATCAGAACAGACTCACTGGGTAAGCACAATTGCTTAACATTTTTAGTCTTTATATTTCTGTCACACATTCTCTCTCTCTCTCTCTCTCTCTCTCTCTCTCTATGCTTCAGGCAATTACAGCAATGTTGCATTTGTCAATCACATTCATTCGTGCATGGTTTCCTGAAATAATTATCAGGTGAGTGGCATCTTGTTGCCTGGAGTACCAGCCTGGCAAAGGCAAGCCCCAGAGTATTAATTACTGCGTACAGAAATTTGCAAAAAAAAAAAAAAAAAAAAAAAAAAAAAAGCCAAGCCTTTTAATGGTACAACTGACGCAACATGATTGTTTTGATTTTTTTTTTCTCCTAACATGACAATCATTGGCGTCCCTGTGGTCATCAGCATAGATTAGCTGCAATCGTCAGGGGAGGCCATTACCAAGCTGTGTACCATTTGATAAAACGAACACCAGTCTTTCTGTTTGTTGGTTTTCAAAAAAAAAAATATGGAAAAGGAGGGAGGGGGAAAGAAAGAACAGGGAGAAAGAGAGAACACCCTCAAGTCAACATGTCCAATAGAAATGGCCTTGTGCCAGAGCAGTACAAGTGCAGTTGAGTTGAGGGGGTATCAGTGGCAGAGGATACCTCTGGAAGAAACACTTTCAAGGAAGGCACCTTCAGCTGGCTTAAAACATGCAGTTATTCTAAAGGGCATTTTCTTTTGGTTTTTTCTTTTTTTCAGATGTCAGGATTATGTTTATGTGCAGTGAAAGCAAGCAGAGAGAGACAGGAGGAAAGGGACAGACACTGAATGACTGCAAGTGACATTTTTTTTCTTTTACTGAACCAAAGACTGAATAGATAGAGTGTTATTTTTAATTTAACCCTGCCACCCTCTATTACCCCAGATTGTAAGTGAATCTACCATCATCTACCATTATTAATAATACATTGTGATATATATATATATATATATATATATATATATATATATATATATATGTATACATATTGTTGTTGTTGTTGATTTAGCTGTAGGAAAGTGTAACGGTAAAGCAGTACAGGCAGAGAGATAGTCCAAGCTGCTTTGAGCATTTTTATTCTTATTTATTTGCTGCCCATGTCCAGAATGTACATTACTGAAGTACTATATATACACCATCCTTAACACATTTAGAGGCAATTAAATGTTAATTCTCACTCATCTACCGCACAAAGGCAGCAGTATGGGAGTTGCTGAACGGCTTGGTGTAAGTCCCAGTGCTTCACCCTAACACAGAGCTTTTCTCTGATTAATCAGATGTTAATATCTGGACCACTTCTCCTACTGCCAGTTTTCTCATTGTCAATATGAGCACATACAGTTATCAGCACCATCACCTCTTCCTAACACTCCTTTATTACAGTGTATTTATTAACAAGGTTAACCATCACTTTTGAAATCTAAATGCATGTTATCAGAAAGTGTTTAATATGTACCTAAAATACATTAATTTAAAGTTCACAAAGCATACTTCAGCGGCTTTAGAAATAAAATGAATCAAGGGGAAGAGAAAGGGGGAGGAAAGTGTGAAAGAAAAAGAAAGAAAGGAAAACAAGCAGAGCTCATTATCATTGGTGAAGCAGTGAAAGCTTCCTCTGTCTTGCTCTGTCCACAGAGCTGAATTTCAGCGTCAGATGAGCGAGTCTGCTGGGACTTCAGCTGCCACTTTAATTAGTGTTCAGTAATTTCAATAATGAGTGACAATCCATTGGGGCTTTTAGGTTGGTCTTCTCGTCAGAGGCGAATCAATAATCTGCTGTTTTTCTCCCCTTTTCTTTTTTTTCAATTCTTTTTCAAGATCACAAAGTGGCATGTAAGTTCCATCACAGGAAGAGGCAGTAAATGAGACAGAGCAGACGGTCTCGGAGAAAAATAGCAGACAATAGTCTCTAATGGTGGAGGATTGCCACGTTCATTCCACCCTCCTGCAGGTTTGTTCTGATGTTATTAGTTGAAAAGGCAGGTCTTTAGCAGCGAGGGCAAGGATGTGGCGTGAAAACGATTTGGCCCGGCTGGAGAGAGGATGATTTGAGTAAGAGAGTTGAGGTGAGCGGATTACTGCTGGTAATCCCCAGGTCCGCACCTCAAAGCAGAGTGGAACTATTGGAGCTAATTGCTCCTTTAGAGCAACGTTGTTGGGCCAACTTCGATCCCTTTGTGACACCCTTTTTAATAATTGATAATTGGATTTTCATGAGTTGAAATATTGTCATTAAGAGGAGATCATCGTGAAATTAACCAAAAAAAAAGCATGTAGTCATATTGTACATCCTCTCTCTCTCTCTCTCTCTCTCTCTCTCTATATATATATATATATATATATATATATATATATATATATATATATGTGTGTGTGTGTGTGTGTGTGTGTGTGTGTGTATGTATGTATATATACTATGAATTTTTCATTTATTCTGCCATATTTTCATTTCCATTATTCACATTCAGAACTCAGGTTGCAATCATGAATGTATTAAAATGCAATTTCTCACTGCATATTTACCATTAATTATTTGAATAACTCTAAAGGATGTCACCTTGAAGCTTCTCTCCAAGGTAGTGTTTCTGCATAGCATTATGCCAGTGATGCACATTTAAACCTGCATCATGTGCAACAGAAAAAAGGGCGAGAAGGTCTTCTCTCCTGCTCCTGCATACTCCACCCTGAACTCCTGAACCTGGGAGAAGGTCTTCCACAGCCTCCGGGCCAGAGAGAAAGCGAGAGAGGAAGGGTTCTCTTCAGGAAATGCGTGGAAAATGATGCCTTGGGCAATGTTCCCTTCTCAGCAGTGCTGCTACTGGGGTAGTTTTCAGGGGTTAAGGAGATTATTCACAGCTCTTGTGCTCTTACTGGGAGAACATGTTTGCCTCAATAGATATTTTCCAGCTATTTCTTGAGATATTTAAATAGTGAGTATTGAATCAACATTTAAAATAATAACACTAATCACATACTTGCACACACTTTTGTGTACAAGCCATGAAATTATTAATTGGTGGAAGCATGAGATAAATACTTACATACATACATAAATACATACATACGTACAAACAGAGTGAAAGAGAGAGAGAGAGAGAGAGAGAAAGAGAGAGAGAGATTTAAGACTGTGGCTCACCTCATGCAGCCTCCTGTCTTTTTAACCAGCAATAATTCATCACAGTAAAGACATTCATAATGTGGTCCTATTCATTATTCATTGTAAATTTATATTTGGCATAATTACAGAGCAGTGCCTATCAGTACGGCTGGCATGGAGAAGCTCACATTGGGAAGATAAATGGTGAAGCAGGAGCTCTTAATGAGAGAGGGGGTCATTTATGGGACATGGGATGACTATTAGCACGCCACAGCTAGCTTGTGCTTGTCATTTGTCCCTAGGTAGCTGGCCAATGAGCAACAAAGGATGAGAAGACAAAAGCAAAAGTCTTGCAAGAGAATAAAGTAGTCTTAAGCAACGGCCATGAAAACTTTGAGCTTGTCTTGCTTTTTTATTTATAGCGTGCTGTGGAGATTTAAAGCAGGACACATCAAGCCACTTGACACTACTACATACACATTTAGACGATATATGATGAATTATCTATTAACAATTTTAAAGAACAAAAAATGTCACGGATGGCATCAAGTCTCCCTCTTCAAGTTCACACACTGTATTTGGAAAGCCAACTTGATCTTTAAAAAATTGATACATACTCAAAGACAGAACAGCGTAATTGGCTTTTGCGTACTTTCATACAAATTAACTTAAAGGAAGAGGTATGCTAATCTGCAACTGACTGGCGTCCCATCCAGGGTGTTTTCCCTCCTCATGTCCACTGTTTCGGGGATAAAGTGACCAGGATTATCTCAGCAATATCTCTCTTAATCTCCATTTTATTTTTCAGTTATTTATCCTGAAGCATATTTACTATGAAATATTCAGTAACTAGCAGAACTAATAGGAATTTATGTATGTAATTTTATACCTATGTAATTACCAGAGTAAGAATTATATTTCTTGACCCACCAACCAGTCCTGGGAGTTTATCTAGGGTTTATCTGCCTGGGGTTAACATTCCTAAACTCTTACATGAATTGAGTAATGCACTGTAAAAATATATATATATATATATATATATATATATAAATATATATAAAATATTATTAAAATATTTATATTAATATTTATATTATATATAAAATTAAATATAAGATTATTCACTATGTTTTTAGATGCATTTACACATTGTAAACGTTACATTTTCTTATTCTGTTTGCATTATGTATCATTTTGCTTCTTTCTAGAGATAAATACTTAAAATTATTTTTAAATACTTAAAAAAATCTGCCAGTAGAACAAGAATAGAACATTTCAATTTCAAGCATCAAAGTATTTTTAAAAAAATGTCTAGAAATAGGGGTTTAATAATCTTATATTTGGTTTATTGTAATCTTACAGTAGGAAATTTTAGATCAATCTGACTTATTTAAGATACTTTCACTGGTTAAGATGTTTCTGAATGCAAGCACAAGCAGCTAACAAACTTAAAGTCTCCATATTTAGAAATGGTAAAATCACAAGCGCTTCTATTTCTACTAAAAATAGCAAAATTTGATACCAAGAAAAAGGTGCGACTTGAGACACCACTAAAATATCCTCCTAGATTTTTCATAAAATATAGTATTCAAAACTCCTGCCCTTCACTTTAACGTGAATGGATTCTGTTAGAATACTTTAGTGCTATTTTTAATACAACTTGACATGACTCTGTGAGTTTTTTCCATAGCTTAGTGACATGGGGATTGTGTTCCATGATATTACACGCTCAATCACACACATACTCCCACCTACCACACTACCACAAGTCCATACCAATATACCCCAATACACAATACACTCACACAAATGTTTGGTCATGAGCTAGCACTGCACTCTAGTGTAAGAGAAACCAAAGCCCCATAATTCTCTCTGCTTAATCAGAGGTGGGTTATATTAAAAATGCATCTCAACGTAGTGGTGCCTGGAGGGAAGGTCTCGCCTCGGGGAATATTTCAGAAATAGACATACCGTATATATAGCAAGAAAGCTCTGCATCTTCACACAGAGGGGCAATCACCCCAGATTTGAGCAACACAACCCTCCTAATCTAACTTTTCCCAATGCATAAAGGGAGGCGACTCCCCAATGGCCCATTTATTTGTATTAAAAATGTCATTCTGGATCACTGTCTTAATTGATTTTATTCTCCCCTTGTCTCTCTTGCCTCATATATTTCCACTTTAATAATCAAAATGATGGTGTATTTATTATTAATACAGTCAAGTCTGGCCACGGTTTTAATTTTGCCATTTTAATGTGACTTTGATTTGAATTTAATCTTTGAGAGATGTTTGACTTGGGAATGACAAATGGCATTTTATTTCTTGTCACATTTTCTTTAATATTTGTCTTTCTAATATATCTATAATAACATGATGTTCTCGTCTTTATTTTCAGGCTGTTCATTGAGATAAGGCAGTAATAGACACTAATAAAAAGAAAGGGAAAAAAAACAGTCAGTTATTAGTGTCTCCCTTGGGAGGTGTGTGTTTGGTGGGATATGCGTGAGCATGTGTGAGAAGAAGATGCCCATATTTACATGTGTCACACATCCTCTCATCCTCCCCGCCTGGAGATTTGTCAGCCATATTACAGCAACAGTGGCCGTGAAAATGTGCATCAAGTGCACGTGCCTAGCCGTCTCACTTTCAATCAAGCTCCACTTTTCCAGGTATCAGTTAATGCTAATTGCACTTCTATGGCAATTGCAAATAAACTACCTAAACGGCATGTCAAATTATAATCACCGTAGATCCTGTGTGCTCTGTCTGTTTCAGAATGTTTTAGATTATTTCAAATAAACTTGGACGTAACACAGGTACTATATTACAGAGGTGAAGAAAAGCTAACATTACATGAGATTCCAAAGCAAATCTGATGGATTGCTGGCAGTGCTCAAGTTCTGGTCCAGTGCAAATGTAGACTTTTGTTTATATTGGGTCAGGACTAGGACCGCTGGGGTTTTCTCATTTCACTTCTGAGTGTTACATTCGAGAGGGTTTGGAAAGGTAGAGGGGAAAAAAGTAACAGGGGGACATTTATCATTTGATCCTTTTGTCTTTTTCAGTTTCCCTTCGCTGGATGTATGGAAGTATCACATTACTAGTGTTCTTTCAGACCACAGTAAAAGAAAACAGCCGTATTGGTTTTCCAAAGAGCTAAATCCCGTTTAAAACCCTACATGCTTTCCCTACTGAAGGACACAGGCAATAAATAAGCCTGGCGTATATCTATTAAAACCCAGATTTATAACTGTCCTGTGTCATCTAACGTGTTAGCCAGGTGCACACGTGTCATGGTATGAAACCCGACCCAGATTTAAATCACAGCTAGGAATTTAGAAACAATTCAATTCCCAGCTTGCAATGTTTTTGTCTACAGCAGGACTGGGATGAGATGCATTAGTTATATGTTTAGGAATGAAGAACATATCTCATACCCTACCATACCCTACCATACCATATCTTCCTCTTCATTTTTTTTTTTTTCTTGACTGGTTCGTCTTGCCATCCCTCCTTTCTGGATTCCCACTGGTTGCTGGCATTTCCTGTCTTCATCTCTCTGTGGAAAAGAGGAATAAATCCAATCCTGCCTTTTCTGGCAGAAGCTGCTGATGGAGGCCATTGACAGTCGAGCGTTGTCATGGGATATTAAAGTCCAGCAGTGGGCCCATTTGCGTTATTATTTCATGGACTCTCCCATAATCAATTCCATGCCTCCTATGCTTGCTTCCTGCCAACATGTGTCTGCTGTGTTTAATAGTTCAGTGACAACAAATTTATGTTGCTAAGCTCCAGAAAGTAAACCTCACCAAAATACTCCCGGCCAGATTCCTGTCTAAGATGTGCATTGCGGTGATATGGAATTTACTTGTTTTGAGGCCTGCTTAATTACTTCCAGATCTTGGTCTTTCCCTGGAATATTCTTGAGCAAAGCCACATTTTCTCACGCTGCCGGCAGCCAAAAATATCAGGAGTCCAACTGGTGCTTTCCCCTGCTTGTCAAACATCCTACACCAGACCACAATGATTTGTCTTCATGTTAACCATGCCTAAGAGACGGCTGTGGTATTAGAACTTGCAGAAGAAAAGGTATCTCATTAAGCCTCGGCCTTAGTGGCTTCATCACTCTCTCGATTTTGACACTAGTGAGGGTACAAATAATAATGAGCTAACATGTTTTCCTTCTGACTTACTTTCTGTCTTTATTTTTTTTTTCCTTGTCTGCACATCCATCCAGATCTTTCATGCAAATTTAGAACTATGATTTAAAAATACTGCGTGAAAATCTTAGAGAAAGTGGGAAAGACTTTTTTTCTCTCATTAATAATGATTTTTTTACAGTAACCGTCTTATTAACATCTGTAGAATATTCCAATTTGATCTGCTTTTTTTTTCCACAAGTCAACTCCTCACACCTTTAACTCATGCGGCGCCTCTTGTTGACCTTGCAGAGTGTCCATATGAATATGGATGTCTACTCAGGTTTTACTATCCAGTTCCCATGGAAGACACTTCCTTGACCCCTATTCATCTGCTGTTCTTCAGCAATGGCCATTTTTCCAGTGTGTCTTTTTACACACTGGAAGGTGAGGAAAAAAAGCACAGGCATAAGTAGAGAGGAGAATCATTAATTCATGACACATGTGCAGCCTCATCCACTACTACTGCAGTGCGAATAAACATCAGCTCTAATAAGAAGCCCGGGCGCTTGATTTTATAAATGAGCTGGATGCAGCGTCCCCCGGTACACCACTGCAAACCAACTCTGCTGGATTAACGTGTAATTAATCTATCATCTTCCCTACAACTCACTCTGATAATGCATATGAGCACTATCTCTCCAAGCTCTGAGTCTGTTTGGGAAATTAAATGGCCTTAAATGTTCTTTCTGACTTTATATACCAACCGCTAGGTAAAAAATAACCTGTCATGGATGATTCAAATTTATACTAAAAGTATATTTAACATTAAAGAAAACTGGTGATTTTATTAATAGTCTGGTGAAGGCTTCATCACCTGAGGAAAGAAATCAGGCTCTTAGTTGACTTATGCTTTATTCTGTTGAACAGACATTTCATATTCCTTGCTCTCCTGGATATCTTCAGAAAGAAATTTGGCCCGTAATTTCTTGGGCACTGAGCCTGTGTGCTCATGATTTCAGTAAAGTGAAGTAAGGACACTGGATTGCTTCACATGGATTTGTGGTTACTCTGCAATGTAATGCTGAGTTTATTTTGTCAACATATTGAAGCATTAGACGACATGATCTTCTGCATGGAACTCAAACTATATACAGATATTTGCATGGAAATATGCATGAAATTGGGGGAGAAAAGTTCTAATGGAAGAAGTATTTAACAGAAAATACATACAAAATACGCTACTGTTATCATGCCCCTCTCTGGGCCCTTATGGGTCTTAGGAGGCCTCTAGGCCTCATCTGTGTGTAAATAACTCCACATCATTTGATCAGATAACACTTTAGTCCAAAAGAATCCGCATATGCCAATCTAGCAGGTTTAATAGACTTTAGCTGTGTAGTGTAGATAGAGAGGGTGACACACTGGTTTTTGTTTTTGGTTGGGTAATGAGTACATCCTCCTGGTGTAAGCCTGAGTCTACAGCAGCACTCCCTTTGGGGTGAGTCTGAAACCAAAATCTGAGCTAGGTCCTCCCTTTACCAGGCTCATAACCCACCCTCACTCCGGATGCCTCCTCCTCTTTTCCTCTACTCATATTACAGAGCATAATACCAGCAGGCACTGTATTAATATGTAAGAGATCAAGAGATTATTGATTAGAATCACTTGCCTAATATCCTCATGTCTGTCATGTAAGTTCACTGAGGCCTCTTTCATGTTTTTTTTTCATTCTTTTTTTTTTAACTCTTCATTTGGTTTTACTCTATTTAAATATTCATGCCCAAGCTTGCTTTGTGCCCCTACAGCTGAATTTCTAATTAAACTGTCAAAAGAAATACAATATGGCCCTGAGGGTTATTATCATAAGGGTCAGCTTCCACTGATCGGCCCTGGTCACACCGAGGGGGTAATTACCTCTAAGCACAGAGTGTTTACCTTTTCCTTTACCTGTGGCCTAGAGCAGGCAGACCAAATGAGGCTCGGGACGCTCACATCGGCCTTTGAAGCCCCCAAATCACCAAGATGGAGAGGAGACTCTGAAGAATCTATAACAACATAATCAGCATTTATAACTGGGAAATAGAGAGAAGTGAGAATTGTATCTCATTAAAAAAAAAAGCCAGTAAAGATTTTTTTTCCCCTTTTCTCCTCCCTCAATGCTGTCACCTTTCTTTTGAATTCAAATGATCCTACTTTAAAGGTGAGGTAAAGAAATCTGGAAATGTAATTCAGAAGAAGAAAGCTACAGCCAATTAGACGGGCTCACCAGCTAAAATATGAATGACATTTGCTCTGTCTGAGTCCTAATGGAGGGGAGGCATTAGTCTTATCATGCCACTGTCAGTTTATTTCCTGCCATTATTGTTGCCTGGGTTCTTCTGTCAAATTATGGCTGCTAATTTCTGCTCACCTTTTATGAGGCCTCTTATCAAGCAGCTTTAATGAGTTCCAAAAACTGACCTGCTGGAGCTAAAATGGGATCCTTCCCCTACCGTGGAGCCTCCTGAAGAAACTTAAACACCATCCTTCCTGGGAAATTTATCTCATCCAGGTTATGTTACACCATACCTTACACACATAAAGGCACTTCTTTAATTTGACTTTTTATGTGACTGGTTAATGTGATCTTTTAGGGCACTCTTAATGCCCTCCAAATTTGTAGAATATCACAATAAATCAGGGCCTTGGCCATCTAATGACAATTTATTCCATCCATTATTTTTTATACTCCTGCCATGTTATGGCACCTAGTTAATTTTCTTTCCCCATGACCTTTATGGGTTGCGTTTAAAAAGTTAATACTTGGGAAAAGTTGGTAATTTGAGAGGTTGAGTTCATTGTTGTGTCCCACTTCAAGAGGATCGCATACATTTGACTCAAATATTCCATTTTGTGAAATGAAGCATTGAAGGTCAGCCCTACACCGAAACTGAAATAGTCGACTACATTTCAGTAGTGGAAAAAGTGTATAGAGGCGTAACACAATCTACACCATGACTCCAGTGCAGAAGGTAATAGAGGAGTCTATTCCCGTTTAATATGTGGGGCCTGCAGTTATATGACGCTACAGCAGCACACAGTGATCATATAAAAGTGCACAGGTGGTGCTAATGGGCTTCGGGCCACATGTGCAATACCTGTGTAAAGTCACATTGTTCTTTATGATGCTAGAGGTGAGCAGCATAATATGAAATTGGTTTGATTGATGTGTAGTCATTTTTCAATGCAACTATGAGTTATGCCTTAGCGAGCAGACTTTATAGTATAGGTGAAGGACTTACATTTTAACAAGTGACCTTAGTGAAAAAACACTCATAAGCCAGACCAAAAACAGTTTGTCAGCATGAATTTACAGCATTACATAATAAGGGTGCTTTCACATATGCAGCGTTTAGTCGGTTTAAATAGAACCCTGAAGCAGTTTGTTTGTGCAGGTGAGAACACAGCAATGCATTCAGGTGTGGAATAAAACAAGCAGTCCGAGACCATCTGAGCGAGGTGGTCTCTGTCCTGCTCCAATGGAAATCTAGTGCAGTGCAATACTGATTCAACTGCATGAATTGAACCAAACACACTATGTATTTTGCATTATGAGCATCATTTTCCTGTAGATCTGAACTGCTAAACTGACATGTGGGGTGCAAACAAAAATAAACAGTAGATCCATACATGAATGGCTCTGTGTTCTCTGTGCTCAGGTGATTTTTGTGATTTCTCCATCATTGTATTTCTTACCAATAAAAGAATAAATAAGAGAGTTTTATGCATGCATTTTCAGTTCTACACACCCCTTAGACGTGTTTTTCTTTATTTATTTTGTTTCTTATAATTATATGTGAGGAGAAAATCAAATAGCAAATGAAGTCTCAAAAGTCTCAGATAGGTATGAAAGCATGCTAAAAAAAACTGGTGCATCATACAAACAAAACTCCAGAAGGTGTGGCTTGGACAAACATAGTGCTTGTACAAATATATGCTGACAGAATGATTCAGCATGCACGCAGTATGTGTAAATGTAAAATTCTGGATTCACTTGTTGAGGAAAAAAGTCCGTTATTACATTGTCTGTATTGCTATAATGATCTATAACATGGGTAGAAATGTATTTGTGCCTCTTGTTACTATTACAATTGTATTAATACCCAAACTCATTTATTAAGCTTGATTTAGCTGGAAATATGTGGTAATGTACAATTTTGGTGTCATTCCTGGAAAAAAAAAGATCCTATGTGTGTCTTATGTGTCCTAAAAATGTCTTATGTGATACTGAATGGAAATTTAGTGCAAATGCAAAGGCATTGTTCTAATAAACATAAATATGTACACGTAAAATAATAATAAAAAAAATAATAATAATTTGTCATTATACGTTTCACCTTTATAACTGACAAAAGATCAGAAACTAAGACTGATTGTTGATGTGCTTAACCCAGTTAATGGTCCCCTGAACACCCTATTTAGAAGCACTTAATTTGGCATGAAGGAGCAAAAGTGCACTTTTTTCTCTAATCTGACGTGAATTAAAGGCAAACAATGTCAGAGAGAGGAAAAGCATCTGATCGCGCTCCAACTACGCTGCTCTCCCACATCTCATCATCTGATGATGAACGAGTTTCATATAATTTCCAAAGGTCATTTATCACAACTCAAACAGTGTGAGAAATCCTTAAATAGAGGTTGATCTGTGGAGGATGGTGGGAAGGGTGTAGGGGGTGTAGCTGGAACAAAGGCGGCCTCAGAAGTAATGATTTCCACTTCTTTTCAAAGCACTCATCGGCCTGCGCCGTGTCTTTAGATGTTTGCTGGCGGTTTATTGGGAGATGCCGTTATTGTGTCATTTCTTGAGGAGGACAGTGACATTCATTGGCTCCCACTGAGGTTATTTACAGGCGGCTTGGTGACAGTGAAACATGTCTTTGCCATAGCTTCAGAAACATGGCCTAGCGTGGTTGTTTTTTCCTGGCAGTGCGGGAGATAAGTGGCATCTCAGACCACAGGAGGGGACAGAAAACTGAGACAAATTACTCCTGAACTTGAACTCAATAAATGAACAAAACTTTGCTCCCATCCACAATGTCATGTTACAGCACTGCTTTGTGTTATATGCAAAGATTTCCTGCTGTGTTATACACCCAATGATGCATGCTGTGAAAACTATATAGTGACTGATATTTTATTTGAATTATACACTTTTTTTCTAATCACTTCACATTATTTAATCTGTAAACACGGTAATACAGTTGATTTCACTTGAATCAATGATTTGAAATCCATCCAAACACAAGCTCAAGCCCATCTGTGCAAAAACAATTTATTTCACATTAGCGAGCTTCACGTCATGGATCATTTTCCGACACCTCAGAATAAGACTTCAATCGAGCCTAGAGGCTTTTCTCCCCCCTTCCTCCCCGTTTCCTGCTCGTCAGCTTTCCGTTTCCTCTCTTGTCTGCGAAACCCGGCCTATCAGCCTTTTATACATGGCAGCGCTGGAAAAATAGGATTACAGCAGGAGATTGTGAGGCTTTATCCCAATAGCAATTTTATCTGGGTGACTGATAAACTGCCTTAACCCTGCAGAGTACAGGGAAGCTAATGGGAAAAGAGTATTTGAACACACGAAAGACATTTCGCATTATAGAGCCCTGGTTCGAGAGGTCCTAGTTGGAGAGGTCGTGGTGTAATACGCCAACACTACTGAAAAATGACCTAATGTTAATAACCAGAGTTTGCTACAGACTGAGAAATGATTACTGCTAGGTCAAGAGGTGATTTTGTAAATGTTCAGTAAGTTAACAGCTAATATTAGACACTGACATTGTAAGGAGTAGAAGAGACAGGAGAGTCTCCTGGAGCTTTTTCATTCAACCATTTCATTTTGTGTAGCCGTGTGCTTGATTATTAGTCTATAGAGTATGTGTATGTGTATGTGTGTATGTGTGTGTGCCCACATATAAGTGCATGTGTGTGTGTGCCATGTACAGTAGGGAGCTGGATGGATGCCCGGTCATGTGAATCTAGGCCAGCAGTTAATGGCGAAGCCACCAGTAGGCCTCGGCTCCTCTCCACTGCTGATCCAGACATTAAAAAGAATTTCAGATATCCTCCACTTCTTTGAGGATGCACTTCCTTTGAGATGGGGTTTCTTTTGAGCATATCCAAAGTGTTTTTCTGCTACATGGACCACTCTACAATAATTTAAGCTATGCTACATAGATATGCATACGCATAAGGCGCAGGCAGCCAGATGTATGCTTGCAATGTTTGCTGCAGATAGATTAATAAAAAACATGGATTATAATACAACATAAAGGTCAATGTCCATTCCACACAAACATGGAGTTCAATAATCATTCATGCCTGTATTGCTTATATTAATTTAATTAAATTTGGCTTATATATTTAGGGCTTTTGACATCTTATATGTATAATGTTTCTTAATTAGCACACACTGGATTTTGTATCAGGGGTGTCAGACTCCAATCCAGAAGGATCACCGGCGGCATCGCAGAGTTTATCATTCTACCTCATTTAATACACCTGATTCAACTCATCAGCTAATTATCAAAGGCTTCATGTGCTGAATGTGATGTGATGTGAAAAACACAAATCTCTATAGAGCTGTGGCCCCTCCAGGACTGGAGTCTGACACCCCTGATTTATACCTTCCATGTATCAGTTTGAAGCGATGCTTTATAACCGAGTGCCCGCCTGTTTCTCTGTGGCGGGTTGCGATTGTGCAGTCAGAGCACCATATTGTGGAGATGCAGCATATTTCTGAAGTAACTTTGATTGACATTAACTGTGCATATGTGTCCAATCTGCTCCTCAGGATACGCCGGATCATGATGATCCTTATTTATGTTTTCCGCTGTCGGCGCGCTGCGAGTTAACTGCCCATTCCGCACTAAATTAATTAGTTTGGCATGCAGCCTAAGATGGAAAATTGGATCCAATATGTTATTTCCAGAGGATTTTCAACGAGGCTTTCATTCCAGGGCGAGGCACATTTCAAATATTTGGGTCACACATTGTGTATCTTTTTTTTCCCTATCTATTAAAAAAATAATGTGATGAAAACAAACATATTCGTCTGATGTCATGACATTGTGTTATATTTATGATTTTTTTAACATTTTTTTTAACTCTTTGGTAGAAGGGAAAAGTTAACCATGAAAACATCCGGGAGCTTTTGAGAGAGAGAGAGAGAGAGAGAGAGAGAGAGAAAGAGAGAGAGCACCTATGCTGGAACCAGTTCAAGCTGCTATTCTTCATGAAAGGTTTTATATAAGTAAATAAAGCAAATAAAATAATCATGCATGAGAGGAGAGGAAGGAAGGAAAATAAGGGGCTGCAGAAGTGCCTCCAATCCATGCTGTTCCATGTGTGGAAGATAAATCCTTTGTAGTTCATGCTCTCCTAATAACAACATAGCTAATTAATAACTTTAACACAATTATAAATTAACTTCGGATCAGGACCCCGGCTTTGCATATGATTTCCCATAATCGCTAAAGCTACTGCAAAACCGTGTCTCACATCAACCGTAACTCGAGCTGCAAAAGTTCTCACTGGGTTTGAATGTACAGCAAATGATCTCTGCAGGGACCTGGAAAGAAGCCCCTTAACACCACCAGTGAGGAAAAAAAAAAAGATTAAAAAAAAGATCACCACAATTTTTTTCTCTTTTTTGTACCTTTTTAAAATGTTAATTTAAACTAGCACCTTAATCATTTTAATTCATGCTTGCTTTGAAGGAATTAAGATTTGAATTAAATATTTTAAAGTCATTACGGATGAAGAGGCACTGCAAAATTCATTCTCGCACAAATATTTTAACCTCCTTTTCAATAAGCACAACTTTTTTTTCCTCTCCTCTCCTCTGCATGTCTAAAGTGATTAGGGCTCTGCATGCCACTCATTTTTTCCAACACCTAGATGGCAAGGTACTGGATCCATAATCACATCCCTGTAATTAAAGGGTGGAGATAGCAATAGAGAAAGAGAGAAAGAGAGAAAGGAGGACAGAGCAGATGACATATGCCCTGACTTCTGCTATTCCACTGTGTTTTTTCAGGTTACTCCTTTAATGTGGAGAATCTGCTCATGTACTTGTGTCAAGTTGAAGGGAATTTCCCTTCATTTACTTATTAATGACATGTAAATCTATTTATACTGAGACCTTCAACTTTGAGCAAATGCAATCTTCTTACTTGCCATAAATCTACCGGTTTGAAAACAGAGAGAGAAGAAGTGAGGGAGGGAGAAAAGAGAAAAAAAAAGCCCACCCCCTCATTCTTGTTCGGTTAAAAATTTATACAGTCCATGTTAAATTTATTAATCTTGCTTGCTGTCATTCACTTTGCTGCTCCCGAACTGAAATATGACTTGACAGCAAGCACATTAAAGATGTATGTCATTGTATTCAACAAAGATTAATGAAGCTCAGTAAAAATAGCTGTATAACAGAGACAGAATAAGAGAAGGAGAGACTGAGAGATAGACAGAGAGTGAGTGAGTGATTGGAATGTGAAATCACTGAATTTCACACAGTATTCACTGAATTGCACAGTTTAATACACTTCTGGGGTTTTAGCCTTGCTAGGAGCTTTTTTGGGTTGGAGCTGCACCTTATGTACAACCATGAAAACCCGCTCGCTCAAGGAGCTATATAGTAGCTACTGTGTGGTGTGAAGGGACTTCAGTATAAGAAAACCTAGAGGCTTCCTCTTGACATGTTGTGATGCTGTGGGGTATTTACACAATTCCCACAGACTGGGATGACATCTGAATGTAAACACAGCTTTACGACAAATCAGAAATGTCGCTGCATCTATTTTTTGCCAAAAAATGAAAGAAACTAGGGCAAATATCTACGCCTGCTGATGTTATAAAAGTTTAGAACTTTGCCTGATGTGAAGAGAATTTAGCTCCCACCACAATTGGAATAACCAGTATGGTCTGACACGTATACATTTGTAACATTTTACACTCAGGGTTGAGGCTATTGCTATTATGGTTAGCAAGCATATCTTTTTTGTGATTGCATTATTCATACTTCTTTAACTACCATTTTATCATGATCAGGGTCATGGTGAAGCAGGACCCTAACCAAGGAGCACTGCGCATAAGGTGGGGACACACCCTGGACGGGACTCCAGTCCATCACAAGGCACCATTCACATACTCGCTCACACCTATGGGCAGTTCAGCGTAAACAATTCACCTACTTGCATGTTTTATGGAGGTGCAAGGAAACTAGAAGAACCCGAAAAGGATCAAAACCCTGGAACTGCAAAGTGGCAACACTACCTGCTGTGCCACCATGGCACCCTTGATACCATTCATATATACAGTATATAAAAATATCCAACTAGATCATCACTATTTGTTCAAATGTATGCAAATGTCTCATGAGACCAGCCTTGGCAATAAATAGTTCTCAGCTTTGTAGGTTTGCTAATTACATAACTATACACATTGTATTTCTGGTCATAGATTCAGATAAGCTACGTGATATGAATGATTATAAAGTCCCTGTACTATACCTGTGCTATCACAGCTGTCATAAAGTATAGATCATTTTCCAAAATTTGGGGTACTGCTTATGGTCATACCACTCTGAGAATGCCCAAACGTTTCTGATGCTAAAACTTGTCTTGGAAGCTAAGCAAGGTTGAGCCTGGTTAATACTTGGATGGGAGGCCACTTGAGAATATTACATGCTGTAAGACTTTCACTGAATATTTCCACCTGGATACTGTAGCTTTGTACATAAGAACTACTGTTGTAACCACAAAGAATCATTTCAACTCACCTGTACAGTATATTATTGAAAAGATTCTTTATAATCTCACTATTATAGTTTCCTTTAAGTCTGGTTACTCTCAAGTTTTCTTCTTCATGACCTCTCAGGGAGTTTTAACTTGGCATTTTTAACCTCTGGCTAGCTCAATACAGCTCTAAATCTACCTCTGCATTTCTGTAAAGCTGCTTTCTGACAATTTCTACTGCTAAAAGCAAGCACCATACAAATAATATTGAATTGGATTGACCTTGTTTTACTTCTTGTTGTTTAAAAAGTAGCTGTCTTTCCTCTATACTGCCATTTGAGTAGTAATGAATCTAGAAATTAGTACTCATCTATTATTAGAATTATATACATGATGATGACAAGTGTCAAACAGGCTTACACACTGTGTTACCTCAATACGTACTGTACCATAGCAAACTCTTTCCAGATACATACTCTCTGCTGATGTCACATACCCTGCAGCTGAAAAACACAAATCCAAACAGGCCCTTAGGTGAAATGTGTATGAAACTCTATCCAGGGTCTGAGTGTTAGGACAAGCCTGACTGCTGCCAAAGGGCCTTCTCATCCCATGTAGTTAAGCAACCATTTGATGGGACAGACACCTCTCAAAGAGAATGCTATTGTAGTGTACTTTACATATAATAATACATAATTTCAAGCTTCCAGCATATCTGATGATCAAAAAGGAGGGAAAAGGGCATTAAATCATATATTTCTCCAGTTATAAAAATTCAACAGTCTAATTCAACTGTTAGATTAAACATCACTGGTAGAAAATGGCTACTGTGCATTTGCACAGTAGGCTAGGATAGACAAGGGAGATGAACATCAGAATCCACCAGAGCAGAAAAGCGATGGAGATGGGTCAGATGTATTATGCAAAATTTGTGCTTCGAGGAAATGTCCTCCAGTTTGATAGCACTACATAAACCCAACATGCTCACATAGCTGCAGGTAAACCCCCTGCATGAAATGCAATATTAAGACTGTGGACCTCACAAGGGGCAAAGTGAGAACATTTGCTATAATATGTACAGTATTTTGATATATAGAGTATATTTGAAAATATACAAGTTGGCATGTTAAACGTAGTGTAGTCTAATCAGTCTCAATGAAATAACTCTTTCCTTTAGTTATATGAGGAAAAAGTTATACTGTTATTTTAGAATGGCTGTTGTAAAATCCCTTTGGGCTGGATACTCTTTTCTAGATTAATTCTAGACAAAATGTCCTTGCTAAGGAGAACTCTCATTAAAGTAATGTATTTACACATTCATGAAGTTGTCATTTTGGAGATGTGACTACTTTTTCAAAGGGAAGAATTTGTGGCTACCAACTTAGCTCAAAGTTGATATAGAAGTACCTCATTTTTGGCCATATTGCTCATGGATATCACAAACACTTTGGAAAAGAGTACAGTAGTGAAGTATCAATCCAGCATTGAGTTAGATATTCATGTTATATAGTCACACAGTTTGACAGAATTTAACTGCCCTTAGGCTTCAATTTTCCAGTCAAATGGTTTTCACAGTACAGGGAAACATGTCGAAATTCTTGTCCATGATAATCAGATGTGGTACATAGTGTTATTAAAAAAAAACAAAAAACTGGGGTATCTTTGCAGTATAAGACTAGGCTTAATGTTTGTCCACAAAATCAACTGAAACTGAGGCTTTGGGATCTGTACTAATAAATAATATCCTACAGTGTTAAATTTACACATATATATTTGGCTGTGATTGATTCCCTGGTACTGAGCTGAAATATTCATTCATATACACTTAATTGAATATGATTCATATTCACTCTGCAGTGTTAATGATTTACATGATCATGCATGAACCTTGAATTAGTGGATAAATGTCAAATTTGATGGCTAGATTATCTCAAGTAGGTTATTGCCTTGACTTGGATTATACGTAATATCAGAAAAGTACTGCATATCTTTGTTAAAAATTGTTGGTAGTGCACTTTTACTTGATGATTTGAACATTTTATTTGATTTCATTATTTTGTCAAATGTGATTCATTCACTTGTACAAAGTTGAATATAATTACATTTTCACTGATGTAGCACCACTGATTTCTCTACATGATCTATGGATTAATGTCAAAGTTTCTGATTAGATTATGTCAAGTGAGTTATCCATTGCTGAAACATTTCTTCACGTAATGTCAGCAAACCTCTGCAAGAAATTAGCCCTTCATATATTTCATCATTTCTGCACACAAACATGACTCTTGTTACAGTGCATAGTTATTTGTCTTTGCTATTGTGAGTAGCACAGTTTACCATGTGAACTCTAGTGTAGTTAAACAGCACTAAGCCTTGTTTGTGGTCAGTCTGAGGAAGCATTAATCACTGTGTTTTCCTGCTTCTGATCTAAAACTGCAGCTGCTAACTGTTTGGTTCCCATGTGAAGTCAATAAATTAAATATTAGTATACTACAGTTTGAACTTCCCTCCCCCAGCTGTTTATCAGCTGTTTTGCTATTCTTGTACACTATATTATTCACCAATCCATTTTAAAACTAATGGCTTGTTACAGCTTGCTTTTGCATTCTATTTGCTTTTATTCTGCATATTTCTCATAAATTAAATTGAAGCCATATCCTAAAGGGAGCAGAGGGGGAAAATGAAACTTTCAGAGTCACAAACCATTTTAGAATCACTCACACTAATGTGGTTAGGGACACTGGAATAATTGGAGTATTTACTGAAACGATGGATTGTCATCAACTTCAAAATGCCAGTTCCACTTAAGTGATTAAGTCTTGGCCATAAAGGTTTTGTGTTCAATGCATATTCTAATTTATAAATTTAAAAAAAAAAAATTTGATATAAGTAACACATTTTCCAGGTATTAAGACTCATGACAAATTATAGGAAAACCTGGTGGCTCATATGCTGCGGGGGGCATTTATTTTTGACTGAAGTGTCACTGCAAATCTATTGCTCACCTTAATCCAATGATGAATATCTTACTAAATCACTAGTATCTTACTAAAACACTTTCGATTAGTTTTTCCTTTAAGTTGCAACCCATCTGTATGTTTCCATACTACATATTCCAGGACATAAAGTATCTAAAACACACACATAATTTATGGATATAAATAAACTTCATCTCAAATTATATGCATTGAGATTAATTCAAAAATTGTTAATAACTTAAGTTATTAATTCTAGATTTCGATAGTGTTTTAAACGCATTAAAAACACTGACATTCATTATCTGTTATTAGGCTCTAAAATCTTTCTAGTTATTTTAAAATTTATTGGATTTGACTGGAACCATGGACGTCTGTGTGTCTTTCATCACAAGGCTGAATGCAGATGAGTGAACGTATCGGCAGTTCGGGGATTTACTGTTCCTCAGTGCATTTCTAAATCAATCCAATGCATTAGTTATCATGGCTGCTTCTGATAGAGTGTAGACTCCTGTTAACGAGCTGCTCTGTGCTACTGTCTGCTAAGCCAAGCCTCTCACGTTCAGATTCATCAGGCCAGAGGGAACGACACCTCAACATCCACAATGACTGCCCTTCGATATTTAGAAACTTCCAAGCCAGAACTGACTGGGGCATGGGAAAAGGGTAGATTGATAGATTGATTGATTGATAGATTGATTGATTGATTATATCTATTAGTATTTATCTACTTTTTTATTGGACTTCATTTATCATTATACATCATTGCATAGATGTAGATTTCTAACTCATCCTGCATAGGGTGAAAAAAAAAAAGAAGAAAGAAAGAAAGATAATCAGGATCAGGAGTCTGCTCTGGGAACACTGGGCATGAGGCAGGCACCCTAGATGGGAAACTAGTCCATTGCAAGATACTATGCACACATATATTGATGACTAGGAGAAATTTGGTGTAACTAGTCTACCTACTGACATGTTTTTGGGAGGCAGGAGGAAATCGGAGAACCCAGCGGAAGCCCATATGGACACACTGAGAATATGCAAAACTCTATACAGACACTAACCCGAGCTTAGGATCGAAGCAGAGACCCTGGCACTTCGAAATGCTACTCTTCTTCTTCTTCATTTTATTATTATTATTATTATTATTATTATTATTATTATTATTAAACTGTGAACACATCGATCGTGCACTTCGCCGGATGACAGCAGAAGGCAACCCATTAACTAAGAGTGAGATATTCTGGAAGACGGCTGGCATTATCTTTCAGGATAGAAGGCCGCAAATTCCCTCTCTCAGGTGGATGATTAAAATCAATTAAATCACTCCTGCTATTCCAGCCTAGGGATTCTCCTGACGAATGAAATTATGCTTTAAAGAGAGAGAGAGAGACACACGGAGGAGAGAAAGGAAATGTTCTCTCCCAAGCCCTGTCTCTCCCAAGCCCTGTCTCGGCATCACTCTCCCTCACAAATGAGATTAAAATGTGCAGCTTGGGGATTTCAAAGGGATATTTTCCATAAGAACATGAAAAGTCCTAAGAAGCCAGTGTAAGTAGACTTGAAAGCCTCTAGCGGGAGGCGCTGTCTGCTGCCAGCCCTGCCTTCGCCTCTTACACTGCCAGTGCCAAAAAAGTTATGCTGACACACAGACACACATACACACACATACACACAGCTCTCTCACTAGTGCACACACAAACATACCTACACACACCAACACACATAACAAGGCATGCTCTGCTTGTTAAGGTATAAATAAACACACACCTACTCGCCTCAGCAAGCATTACCATAACTCGTGCTGTGTGACTGAAGCAGCCATGACATGTAACCAAACAGGGCTTGTGTAGCGGCGTGCCTCACACCGTTTGGTGTTGACAGCGTGCTGATTTCCCGTGTCACTGTGTGCTGCTGTTCTTTTTTTCCTGCGTGCCTGTGTTTCTGTCACTTAAAGAACGTGTGGCGACGTGATTAAGCTGAAATACTATGTCAATGTGGAGCCTTTCTCACCATTCCTCCCTTGTACCTCACAGACAAGCGGAGATTAAGTGTTTTCTCGTGGAGGGCCATGACATGCATGCTTGATTTACACTGTGTTGTGTGATTCTTCTGTGTAGCTCAAAGAACACACTTGTGCCATCTGAGGCAAATGCTTTCCCGGTTTGGTATTTCAGTGAAATGTGATCTGCAGATTCAGACACCAAAAGGCTTGTAGTCACAGTGTTTACTCATTTTTTCTGTCTAGTGCCCTATTACTGTAGGAATATGTCTAATTAATTGCAGGTGATTCCATAATTGTTGTGCTATTTCTGTCCCACTGATATTACATTTACAAATATATACTTACCGGCCACTTTAATAGGAACATGTGCACCTGATACAGGTCAAATGCTTTAATTAATGTTCGTGAACATTAGAATGGGTATAAAAAAAATTAAAAAATAAAAAAGTTATCTCACTGACTTGTTTGTTGGTGCCAGATGGGCTGCTTTAAGTATTTCAGAAACTGCTGATCTTCTGGGATTTTCAAACACAACAGTCTCTAGAGATTACACAGAATGGTGTGAAAAACAAAAACACCTCTAGTGAGTGCATTTCTATGGGTGGAAACACCTTGTTGATGAGAGAGGTCAGAGGAGAATGGCTCGACTGGTTTGAGCTGACAGGAAGGTCACAGTAACTCAAATAATGACTCTTTACAACTGTGGTGAGCAGAAAAGCATCTCAGAATGCACAACACACCAGGCCTTGAGGTGGATGAGCAACAACAATGGAAGACTACATCAGGTTCCACTCCTGTCACCCAAGAACAGTGTGTACAGGCTCACTGAAACTGGATAGCTGAAGATTTGATAAACATCACCTGGTTTTCATTCTTCAACTGTCCAGTTTCTGTGAACTTTTCCCATGATTTTAATAGTTTTATTTTTAGGGGGTAAAATGGAACCTCAATCACGTATCACCCTTCATACTTTACAATGGCATGTACCAAAGCGAAAATTTCCTCTATTTTTATACATTTTTTACATTCCGTCTGATATTGCAGACAATATGATTAGATACTAATCATAGAACTCATTTAAAACCCAATTCACATATACTAAGAGTTGGAAATTTATGAGATATACCTAATAAACTGCCAAAATCCCTTTAGAAAATGACATAAAACTCTCAGGTTTTGTATAAACTCTCTTTCTGATTTCCAAGGGAACACTATTTGATCATCAGAGGTTTAAGAGTGTGTGGTGGGCTTCAGGTCGCAGAAGATTAGTAAATCCAGGGAAGGAGAACTGCAGCCTTGATTCCATAACCTAATCTATAATGTGGACAATGTACAACAATCACGACTGGACATGTAAGGCTGATAAAAGTGTACTGAAAACATGTAAAACTGTCTGAACGGGATATTGTCAGGGATTTCAGGCTGTACAGCTGCCTTTATAACCACCAGGATCCCCTTTGAGCTGTTCAGACCTATTTAATACCTTATTAGATGAAATATATAGTGAGAGTATTGCTTTGGAATCTGGCAGTCCTTTGTCTCCTGACAAATTTACCTATTCTTCAATTCAGTGGACGTGTTTCAGCAGTGAGCCTCTGTCAATCCTGGTTAAAGACAGCATCCCCCCACATCCAGCTTTCTAAAGCTTTTGATATAGAGCTCGACAGTAAAGGTTTAAAGTACAGAAATACATTCTGTTATCCGTGGCCGTCTGCAGAAAGCCCATTTGAAAAACAGTGCATGGAAATGTCTAATTAACTGACAGTGTCCAGTCAATTTCGGTTTTCTAAACCTGTGGCTCACCTCGGAGAGGCAATCCCTTGGGTTAATTTGACATGCCCACATTTTATGGCCTCTCAAGAACGATTTTGGCAGACATGGATTTCTGTTGGGTGGAATTTACCTAGTCAGAGTATCTCCTTTTATTAAAGAATGAAGGAATAAGGAAAAACAATTTTTTTCTTTTTTTTTAATTTTCATATGGACAGTGCAAAGCCCTGAAGGGATGATGGATAGAGCTGAAAGTAACCAGCACAAGCAAATGGATTCAGAAAACATAAATACAAGGGAAGGAAAAAAGAGCAGATAAATCAATGCTGCAGAAAGCTATTATAACTCTAAATCTGCTCTATATCCATCTCCTCATACTGCTGCTTTAACAACCTCATACCACAAAGCTAGAACTTTCTTATTTCCCCAAATTTAGTGCCATGGGAGGGGGGAAAAGGATATTTGATTTTGACTCATTAACTTTCTATTACATGTTACAATATTTTGATTTAGGACTCTTAAAGCAAGCTTGGTTGGCTTCTTCTTTTCACCTCTTAATTGACATCTCTCATTGTATCAAGCAAGACATGAATCTGAATATCAGTTAAAGCTGCCACCTTAAATTATCATTTTAATCGTAACATTGGTATGGGTGGAGTATCATATTAGTCTTAAGAGCAAGGTGCCGGTTTGTTTCATATTGCCTTCATCTTAAGCGAGTCAACAGTGCGGCGCTCGCGTTGCCTCAATGATTATGTATCTAATGAAAACTATCTCAGTTGAATGTCCAAAGCAAATCTAATTTAAATATCCATTTATCTGTCTGTGAGAATGCCTTTTGGCTATTAGTCCAAGCGAACAGGTCTGGCCTGGTAATTTCCTCCCTCTCCTTGACTCCAGACCAAGGGAGAAACCCCATTCCCTCTTCACCACCACAGGCTCTTAGCGTTGGAAATGAATAATGCAGTAACACCCTCTCCTAACTACACTCAGCCACACACACAAACACGCACACACACACACACACACACACACACACACACTTACACACACACAGACGAAAGACCCCCCCTACCCCTCCACCCCCTGGGCTTGGAGCGGTTGGTTCAAGTATGCACACTTGAGGGGGCAGCAGCAGTATCAGCTAACAATTATCTGGTGAATTTGTACACTTTATTACTGAATCTCCACTGGGCAAACAGTGTCACCGCGGAGAGTGCGGACCCCCTCACCCACTTATTTATCTAATAAGAGCAAATTAATTAGACCCGAATGAGCTTAGCACTGCTGCTCTCTGGCTACTGTAGAATGACTCTGGCCATGTTCAACACAGCAGGACAGCACATATATGACAGAGCTGATTAAAAAAGAGAAAATGCCTAGAGACAGTGTCACTTCTTCATTTATTCTTTATATGAGGGTCTGTGGATTAAACAGAGGAAGGTTCACAGCCTATTTAGGAACTGATAGTATGGTCAATAGGGTCATTAATTTCATTATTTCATTATATAATATATACTTATCCATTCATACAAAGAAACTAAGAAATAAAAGTAAAACTATAGCATTTAGCAGAAACCCAGTGTCTGGGACATGGGAAACCCAGGTGTGCACAAACTTTTGGCTATATAGTGTACTTCCAAAACAGGCCATGCCTAAGTCTTAATGCCTATTAATTACATCACAGTTTCCCACCCCTATTTCTGAAGTACCCCATGTCCTCCACATTTTAGTGTTTTCACTGCTTTTTATTAGTTAAATCATCTAATTAACAGATCTTTCTAGTTGAAGTGGGTGTGGTAGAGCAGGGAAAACACTAACGTGTAGGAGAGGGTTGGAAACCTGTGCATTACATAACGCAAGTATACATTTGAACCTTACACTCTTAATTACTTACTTATTAGTGTTTTAGTTGTTTATGACTTTTGCTTCCTGTTAGTCAGGACCTTAATTAGTGTTGATCTAAGAAATTTCTCTTATATCTACCTTCCTCTGACTCATGATTTTAGCACTTTCTGAACAAAATTGTAGAAATATAAGAAACTTACTTTGCTTTCAGTTGGTGGAAATCATGAATATTTCATTATTTAAATCTTGTGTAATTTTGAAAGATATGCAAATGCATTGCCTTGTAACCAAACCAGGGGAGAACATTGTCACTACCTTCTGTAAACTTAAATTATTCTCCCCTTTGCTATGCACCTTTATTTCCTTTATAATACTGAAGCCCCGAAACACTAAAAACATATCCTGATGTGAGTACAATTTGGTCAGAGACTGAGAACACCATAAAGCTAAAACCCTGTTAGAGAGGAGGTTTAGTTTTAACAAATTAGCACAACAACAAAGTTTATGTATGTATGTATGTATGTATGTACATTGTGCTTGTTTAAATGCTTAGTGAAGAGATGGACCTTTAGTCTTTCTTTAATGACAGCCAGGGGCAATTTGTTCCAATATGTCACGTAAAGCAGGGTGGAGGCAGATGCAAGTGCAGATTTCAGTTTTAATGAAAATACAAACGATACAAATTACTAGGTTAAGAACACAAAACATGAACTAGGATAACTAGGCAAACACAAACATGGACCAAAGAACATAAGAGTAACAAACAGCAACAAAAGACCAAAGTTAGACAATGAGTTCAGTGCAAGACAGGATTTAATACTAGTGCTAATTAACTCAAAACATGAAATAGGTGCATGCAGTCATGTGACATAATCATGAGGTGCATGCAGTCATGTGACATGATCATGAGGTGCAGTGGCTGATGGGAAACAGAGTTCATTGTCGGTTTTGGCATATTCCTGACACACTAACTCAAGTCAAGTCAAGCTGTGCTACTGGCTCGAAGGGAATGTGGTACAGAACAGAGTTGGATAAGTGGAAAGGTAGGTTTGTCTTAACTGTAGTTGTACTGGAGAATAGAAAACACACCATGCAGCTGTATTCTCCCAGAGTTGCCAGAGTCTGGTGGCAGTAGTGCTATCTCAAGATAACAAGGGACTGAACAAGCATCTGAGTGGACTTGAGTTGTAAAGGAGAAACCTGCATGACTGAGTCAGATATGAGGACAGAATGATCGTTGGTTGTCCAGAACTACACCAAGGTTGTGTGCATTGTCAGATTGCATGATCTAAAAGTTCTCTATGGATGTGATAAGATTTTGACATACAAATGCATTTCTGCAGTAGCTTAGTCTTTGCTGAGATTTACTTTTAGGTGTTGAGCCAGCCATAATTAGACGTCTGCCAGATATGCTGAATATAAGTATGTATGTGGTACCATTGTTGCTACTTTTCACTAAACAAGAAATTTTCTCGTTTTTGTAAACACTGTAGAATTAAATACCATGGGACTTTTGTGCCAAAAGCACAAATGAAACCAAAATGTCAAAATTCACAAACAAAATCTAAAAGAAAATTTCTTCCAAATTTAATCACTAAGATATAAATCAGTCTTACAATACTTGGTACAATCTGGACTGAGTACTTAGCAGCAGATATTACTATCCTAGTCCATAGCTCTCAAAGCTACTACTTTATAATCAGCTCCTTGCTTGTTTGTGGATACATAATACTATTTGGCTAAGTACTATCTTTACACCATCCAGCTGCAAGCACTACCAGCTTGTTCACATACATGCTAACTAATCATCCAGATAGCTAAATCTACAGTGCTAGCTAACAAATGGTTACTGACATCAGAGAGTATTTACATCAGCTAAATACTAAATCTAGCTTGGTGACATGAATGGCTTATTGAGTTGGTGTGGCTGAGATTCAGAGACTTTGTTGCTCAAAATTCCAACAAATTTGGTTAAAAATGTACATTTGATATAGATAATTTGTTAAACATTTATCTTTATATGATAGTAATGGAATTTTTTTTTTAGGGAGGGGTGGGAGGCAAATCTAATGTAATTTTGCTAATAGTTTTACTACGAAATGAACTCCATGTGTGCAGTATTATGTTCTTGGCAGTGGAATTTTGGGCTCTACAGTCCAGACACAGATGACAACTTCAGTCATCTTGCTGTCTGTTTTATCATTAAGCCTTTAATTTAATTTATTATTGCCTCTGTTTACACAGTCTCTCCACTAGGAGATGTTAAGTGCCTGTTGATGTTGGGTCTGCAGTTAACAGCCGACTCCCAACTTGACACAATTCTTTCCTTAAGAAAGTGCAGAAATCAGGGGAGTCCTTTTAAACGGTTTACTCTCGGATCATGTATTATCATGTCAGAGAGGTCTGCTAAGCCTATCACGCACACCTACGTATCCGCTCCCCTTAAAGCCAGTGTTAAATCAAAGTACAAACACAGGCCTTGTTGTTGATGAGCCGGGGCCCACTGTCCTTGTGCTAGTTCCCTAGTGTCTAATCACTTTGCTGTCCATGAGACACGGCTGCCTTCATATGCATGCCTAATGCCTCATCATTACATAATGCAAGTGTAAGGTACACACTCATACTTACTTTGTGCTTAGTGTTTTAGTTGCTTTAGACATTTGCTTTTTGTTCGTTTGCGGTCACAAAACTTTGGCAATACTTTAAAAAAAAATGTCCATTCTGAAATTTTCATCTTAAGCCTAAATCATCACTGATTTAAGAATAAAAAACTAGTTTTACATGGTAATCGGTGGAAATCATAGTTAATTCAGTATTTTAAATCATGTGCAATTATAGAGTAAGTTCTGGGCAACTGTGTTTCAGAATGAACAACTCTACTAGACTGATTTGTGTTGAAGCTTATTGCTTTGACATGTCAAATATGCAAATGCATTGCCTTTGTAACCAAACTGAGGGACAATATAATGTCACTGCCTTGTCTAAGCTTAAATTATTCAGATCCCCTTTGCCATGCAACTTTTATTTCCTTTATCACAGTGAAGCACTAAAACACTTTGTTGTTTTCTCCGCATGCTCCTTATTCATAGGAAACTTTCACTGAAACTTTAAATTAATTATGAATACAAAAGTATATTTTGCTGCTCTCTGAGAATGCTCTGAATCGTAACTCTGTCCTTGGTGTGCTGCCTTGTCACGATCAAAATGAAACAGAAATTTTAAACATGCTAAGAGGGAGCGTGAAGATATTCTCCGTGTCTTTTTAACCTTCGCTGCAATGAGCAGCTCGTAGAACAAAGGTTATTCAACTTGCTTTGTTTTCACAGGGACATTTTAGTGTGTATTAATGTACTTACCCTCCGGATGGTTCTTTTGCTCTCTCACATATACAGAGAATCTGTACAATACTATTATTTTCTCTTTTTTGTCAGCTGTATGGCGTGATCAGGTGTCAGAGTGCAGTCCAAAGGGACAAGTGGTGTGATGCATTTTTAATTGAGAACAGGATGGGACTAGTGCACTCATATGTCTCTTCTGCCTCAAAAGCTGACTGTCAACTGAAGTGACTTGGAAATCCCTTGCTATCATGAAGAAAACAAAGTGACATACTCCAATTTCTTATACTATAGGATGTAGGTCTGCTCAATCACACTGAATCTCTTTGATGGAAGTGTATGTGATGGATGCTCACTACCCAACACTAAATTTTGTGTCTTCCATGCCAGGCATCTAGTATTTGATAGGGAATCTGGTACACTTCACCAATAAACATAGCCAATAACTGCCTACTGTCCCTACTTGACATGGCAGATGACCAACCACTGACGTCCTACACCACATCTGACGTTTTCTAACTGCTTCAAACAAAACTTTTCAAACAAATCAAAAGACATGACTCCAGTAACCTTTTGTCAGTTCATCTTGCTCTAAAACGTTCTTCGTATCATTGGGTAAAGGTTGGTTTTCCTGCTCAAAACCAGTGCATTGGAGACAAACCAGTTATATTATAATCTTCAAGATCCTGAGAGTTGTGGCCAGAAAAATGTAAAAAAAATAATAATAATAAAAAATCTATAAAGCAAGATGGCTATTTCCATAGGTGAAAAAACCCTTACTCGAGTTTTTTTAAAAAAAAAAAAAAGCTTGCATGCTAATGATTAGCAATAACAATACAAACTTGCTAGATTAATACAAAATGCTGCTAATAAGCAATAAGACACAAAGTGTGCAACACTTGGATATTCCATTCAACAAATCCTATATAGACTCTATACAAGCAGATAACTGGCATCAACCAGCTGATGAAACTAATTCTAAACAGTATGTAAATAATGTAGGGTTGTAGAATATCTGTAGATAAAATGCTGTAAATGTCTATATACCCTGTATGGACTATCAACTTTTTTCATATAATTATCAAATTATTATTATTTTTTTTCCACTTTATTTTGATTTTCCACTTTATTTAACTGAGTATGGTTTGCTGAGTGTCTAAAGAGGATTGTCCACATAGAGAAACAGCAGTGGTAACACTATGTAAGGGAGAACTCTTAAATCACAAGAGCTCATATGTGTTAAGAGATCATTCACCTTCTATTCTTGTTGTCATGTCTGTTTAGATTTTTTTAGGAAATTTTGTTTAATCAGCTGCTATTGTGAAAAAGTCACCTTAGGGCTCTAAAGTGGCGCAACAGCAAAGTGTTCACCCTATTGTCAGGAGATCGCAAGAGTGAATGGCATAGCTATCCATGGCAGGGAAGCAAGAGAGCAAAATTGGCCTTGTGCTCTGGATGGGAGGGATGGCATACTTTCACTCCTCCGTCAATCACAGTGATACTAGCCAATTGTGTGCATCTGTGAGCTTATGTATGTGGAAGAGGGTAGATAGTGCTTTCTTCAGAGTGTGTTATGCTGCCCTGTGAGATTGGTGGGCTGGCTTCACGTGTCTTGGAGCTTCACCCTCCATGCTTGGTATGATAGCAGCGAGCTGGTTGGTGGGTGGGAATTTGAAGGTGAACAAATTCAGAGAGAAAATGGGGAAAAATAAAAATAAGGTTTGCTTCAGTGTTTTCAAAATGTCGCTCTTACAACATTTGAAGTTCATTAAGGTTATTAGTGTTAATGCTCCTACAACTTAAAATGTTGTAGCAACATCGAAGAAATGTTAATAATTGTTCTGTAAAACATTCTCAGAATACCCAAAAGGTCACATACCCAAAAGACTTGACAGACTGAACGGTCTTGGAATCAAAATTTTACAGAACAACAACTTTCAGAAACTATACAGTATACTATAACCTAAAATTGTTAGCTGAGATATTTCTTTTTCTGTAAGCTTTCCATATCTGTGCATTGAAGCCTCTAAGATAAGCTGCTTTTCCAGCCCAAGACAGCTTCAAATAATTAGCCTACAGAAATGTAGAGGTCTCGCTCTTCAGCATGGAGCGACTTGAAAGTACAGTGCATGAATCATGTATAGCTTCATTTAAAACTGCTTTGTAGACAAACACAATTGCAAAGTCAGCTTGTGAAGGAGATGCAAATCCTGTTCTCCAGCCCTGAGCCCAGTTTTAATGTGCTCAAATTAACAAGGACAGGCTCTTTTAAACAGGCCTTTAAGTGTCGCTCAGGTAGGGTTGTTTAAGGGTGAGGTTTTTATTTATTTATTTATATACATATTTTTTTTTTTGCTACTTGTTTTTCACCTTGGCCTTATTTTTTTGTCATCCTGAAAAATAAATGAAACATAGAATGATGGAGAATGTTTAAAGATTGAGGGCACTCAAGCAGCCATTAAATTTGACTCAGGGGGATATTAGCCAGTAAAATGGGACACGGCCATGACGTGTGGTCAAATGGCTTTTCCTTGTTCCTGTGTACTTCTACATCAGAATACAAGTACATTTTTTATTTTCAAAAGACCATGAATCTCTTTCTTTCTTCACACACACACACGCACACACACACTCTCTCTATACCACTCGCTGTGTGGCCCACCTGCTGGTAAATACAGAATTTAGTGATGTATAATAAGTATAATCGATGAATGATGGTTGAACGGTCAGGGTTTCTGGATTTTCTGAGGTGCTCAGTGTGCAGATGGCAGCTCAGGGAACAGGGGAATTTAGAAAGGAGTGGATTGTTGCACACCACAGGATCTGCTTTTGTGCTTATAGCAAATGCACAGACTGAGATCACTTTTCCAGGTAAGCAGTTCTGTTGCATCAAATGAAGTCAGTCATTTTGTTTAATAGCACATTACATTAATCTTGCTAAACAACTTATAATACTGTTTTGCCACTTTGCCAAATTGGAGTTTCACATTAAAAATGCTTTATATTTCAAAAAGATGTTATTTGTGCACTCAGGTAAATTTGCTTTATCAACAACTTGTGTCTCTGTATACAATTCCATCAATAATTTCATGTATATTACAAACTGTGTGCAGGTTTTCTTTTGTTTGACTTCATACTCATATTGCTAAGGGTGAGAAAAACAAGAGATATATTTTATATAGAGACCACTTATTAATATTATTTATTACCTATCATATATCTCAGCTAGTCTTAACAATATACAACATGACAGGGCAGAAATGAAGAAACTCGTCACAAGAAACTACAAAAAACTGTCATAATGTGTGATTTAATGTGCCGTTGAGGAGGCTGAGGTGAAAATGGAACATTTTTTTTATATAGCACCAAAATCATGATTAGGTTTTAGAAAAGCTACCATGGTCCACTGTCATACCCAGAAATCTCCACAACTCACAATGAGTAAAGGGTGTAAGAAAATTAAAAATGGCACTTACCTTACCATCTACAGGATGTATTTGTCCGTGACCTAGTTGCTTTCCAAGTTATGTAACAGTAGCTTGGGCAAACTTACACTTTGCCAAGTTTCAAAGTCAGAGCAGTGTGTTCTGAAAAAAAAAAAATAATCATCTGTAGAACATCTAAATGAGTGGGCCAATCCATGGTGTAAATTACAATGTCATCTAAGCGCACGCACCAATTTGGGATGTCTGAGTACAGGAGCATTTTTAAATCCGAATGGAACTGTATACTTTAAGAAAAATAGGAATCAAAAGCTGAAATCTTGGAAGCACAAGAAATCAGTGGCACTGGCCAATTACCCTTAAGCAAATCTTACTTTAAAACAAAACAAGCTGAACAAACACTGTCTATACAGTCATCTTTCCTAAGTAAAGGATATGAATCAGAGATTGTAACAGCATTAACATGTCTATAATCACAGTATTGTTGATATATTGTATATAAAAAATAAGCACTAAACATTTCAAAGCACTAAAACATTTTCCCACAGATAGAAACCTAGCAAATAATAATGAGAAATAACAATTATTATTCTTTTATTCATTATTAATTATAACTTTTTGTTAAATTGCTACCATTTCTACAGCCGCTACACACACTGCACACTGTAATACAGTTATTATGGTTAATAGTAGAAGGCTAAATTAAGTTTCCTTCATTGCTCTAGAATATCAATAACTGTGTGCATGCAGGAGTTTGTGCAGATTAGAGTGAGAGCTGTTTTTTATAATTGCTTTTTTCCCGCGGTGGCGAGGGCCCTCGGGGTCAGATCTGAGGAACCGGAGCGGCTTCTCCTGGGGAACCGCACGGGACCCGCAGACGCAGATTAATTGTGTGCAGTTCTGGGGCTTTAATTTGTAGGGAGGAAATGGCTGCCTAACCTAATTAAACACTGACTTGTTTCAAATATCTGTCCAGCTGCAAGTCGAACGTTTGCATCGCACTTCATCGCTGCCTCGTAATTGCCTCATATGCAGTGGCAGTGGGCGGAGAAGAGGGCTTTGAGTTGGAGAGAGAGGGCAGGGTCTGTTTTTCCTCAAGTGATCAATTTAAGAGAAGGCTCTGCTGCCCCTTAATACCCCAAACCCTAACACCTGGAGAGAAATGGTGCTTCAATTAGCATCCGCAATTGTGAATGCACGATTATCAAAATTGTTACAAAATTATATATATTATATAAAATGTAAAAAGGAATGAGTTTAGCTCATTTGATGCACCCATGATGTAGGTATAACATCTTGAATTTTTAAATCCGATGTCCTTAAATCCGATGTCCTTAAATCCGATGTCCTAAGATCTCCAAACATATTGGACTATAGTTGTTTATTCATTGAAATCTCAGAAGAAATAGAAATTAAAAACAATAATACAATACAATAAAGTTTTAAGAAAAGATACATACTCTAACCCTGCCACTATTCCTAATTTCAACCATACCCCATAGTTTCAATTGAGTTCTGCACATTGTAGTTTGCAAATTAAGGTCACGGTAATTCACTGTGTTAATAAATATTGAAAAAAAAAAAAACTTTTAAAGTTTTTCTGAGATGGAAATATCGATAAAGGGAAGATGCTGTGGAATGGGATTGAAGCTATGTTTTTCCTACAAATGATTCTGTAGTGTTCCAGTCTCTCTATATTTGGTTGGAGCTGTTTTGATTACAATCTGTGCTTTCCTCTTCAAAATATTTCCGTAATAATTTCTCTTTTCGTTCAATGGCTTTTTTTCCCCAAACATTTGGATTGAGACATGTCTTATAAGAAATATCACTGCAGTAAGGCAATCTACATGCAGCCCCTGCAGTCCTCTGCACCGTTTGGAACATTGGGTGTGTTTGTGCTCTCCATATGTGACCAAAGGGTCCATGAGGGAGGAGTGAGAGTCTCTTTACTCGTCCTGCTCCCTCGCTCGGGGCCTGCCCCCCAGCAGGAGGCTGCCCACTGTTCCCCCGAGAGCCACCCAGGTCTCTGTTCCACACCACATCGATCCGGGAAAGTGATGAAAGAGCAGGCGGCTCACCTTCAGTCTTACGTATCCTGCGGCAATAGTGTTCCAGCGCCAGTGCACCTCCCTCTGTGTCACTTTAGTCCGTCCTAGAGAAGCTTCAGGCCACTGGAGAGAGAGAGAGAGAGCGAGAGAGAGAGAGAGAGAGGGGTAGGTGAGGTGGGCCATGGAGAGATTAATGACATGGGGTGGGGTATCTGAGATATTTGTTTGAGATGTTTGAGATGAATTTTTAATGCTGCGTTTTGCAACAATGAAAGCAAACTGCTTAAAATATTATTAACATAAACCTCTTTTAAACCCATTTCTATTGCTTGTTGTGGGACAGTTTAAAAGCATGGCTCGCATATGATCACTGATTGAAAAATATTAATGGCTCCAAACAGATGTGTGTCTCTTCAAAGCACCCTGATCATACACTATGCTGTGGTGTTCTGCTGGGAATTTAATTACCTTTTATACCAGTGACAGGTGGTTTCTTGGGCTTAAACATAGGTGTTGGGAGAGATTTAGTTTGATTGATCATCAGTGCGACTCTACTTCTGCAGATCAGAGAAAAGAAACTGGAGAGTTAAGTAGGACACCATTGGACAATCCCAAAACACTTGGAGGGTTAAGGAGAGAGAGAAAAAATGTGCAAATGAAAAAAGAAAGTAGGAGAAGGCTTGGGAATTAAGTAAAATATAATTAATCAGTGAAATCTAGAACTTGTGTTTTAAGGTGCACTTTTGGGTAATCAGATGGCCCAGGGCTAGTGGAGTATTAACTACCGGTACACAAGTGCACTTTTATTCTCGGCATTCCTCCATGGCTTGCTGACTTTGGGAGTTTGTTGTTCTCAGCCTTGTGGGAATCTGGCAGGAAGGAGAGCGCATTAACACGCCTCAGATTCTCAGCTATAGTCAGGCTTTAAAAGACGAAGAGATACAAGCAGTGATCTGAGGAGCACAGCATGGAATTCAGGTAAGGGAATCTGCAGCAGCCGATCGGACAGCTGGGCTGAGCTCCATCGAGATCACAGACCATATTGAGCAGGAATAAACTCGCCTCTCCGTGCTTTATCACTTTCAGGACCTTGTCCCACAACCTTGAACACACACTCCCATGGCGAACTCACCTGGGGAACATTTACACGGGAAAAAAAAAAACTGAGAGAGAGGGTTTATTCTCTGGTCCTCTTTATGTTGGGCTTGAGTTTTAATCTACTGCCTGATTTCAAGGCCTCATTTTCAATGCCCCCTTGAGTACTCTAGGATATAAAAGACTTCCCAAAATGCAGCATTCTTCAATGTGCTCCAGCTGAAATGAAATGGAAATATTTCTGATTTCTTTCCCATAATATACTAGATGGAATGATGAATAGAAATGTATAGATTTGGCTCTATATAGACTCAGTTCATTTTAGAGGAAAGACTAGTATGCACAAAAAGTGTCCCGATATGAGGAAATAATGGATGCAAACTCCCAATGTAAGCATTTATGGCAATCAATCAGTAGGGAGGCTTTCCCATGCCCATGGTATAATAAATATTAAATATTGTGTTTTAAAAAAATCCCCAGGATCTCTGTAGCATTGTGTTGTGGTCCGTTTGTTGGTGCTGGTGTGGGGTTTTTGATTAACAGAGCTGAGAGATGTGTCAAGCTCCTGTGGAAATAAGGGCACTTGGCCAGGAGATGAGCCGTCTGGAGCGGATGAGAAGAGCAGCTCCAAGCGCTACAAATCCCCTCCACCGCTAACCGCTATCTTGCTGGCACTCGGAGACGGAGGCCCAGCTGGGACTGTACCCAGGATCACTTCTCTTTCATGGGCAAACATAACTTCACCTGGCCTTCCCCCAACAAATCTCTTCTATCCGCCCCCCACGGTCACCCTCGTATCCCTCCCACCCCCAGCCTCTTCTCACCCTCCCAGCTGAGCTATGCTAATCATTTCGGGGATGGGAGACATGGCTCGGTTAATTCGGCCAATTAGGCCCAAGCATTGTTTGTGGCCAGCGACATTTTGTATTCCTGCAAATGTGTGGAGGGCAAAATGTGCCCTGGAGCTACAGCGTGAGAGGAGCTCTCCACTGGCCGCATGTCAACAAAACACGCTCGGGGGGCTGACGGCCGTGCTCGCCTTGCTGCATATGTTTATGAGAGCTGTGTGTGTATCTGTGTGTGTGCTATCCTGGCCATGATTGTGTCTATGCCCACCCAGTCTCTCTCTCTCTCTCTCTCTCTCTCTCCTTTATTGTATGGCAGAGTTAGGAGATGAGGTCTTGGTGGCAGATGGGCGAGAGTAGCAGGGATTGGCTAATCCCAAATCTGCCGTCTCCTTGCCACGCCACAACCGAGGGAGAAGCAGGAGCCAGCTGTCACCGAGAAGCCTTTCATGCTCCCCTGCACACAACAGCTGCATCAGGCCTGCCTGCTTGCTTCTAAATTATTAAACATCTTTTTAGTTTGTTCCAGATGCAGCTCCCATCGTGCTTATGCGAGCCTTTGTGCATTTTACATATGATTCCTCTCTCTCTCTCTCTCTCTCTCTCCTTTCCCCTCCTCTCATCAAAATGCTGTTTGTAAAAGTCATTATCCCATCTGTGCCCCAGTTTGGACAAAACAGCCCTAGACAAATCCGAGCACGTTGCTCCTTCCAGGACAATTTGGGAGATGAGGATGATTGTGGAGGCTAAGTGCTGGAGGGCTTCGGTGCTGTCGCTCCTGAACAGAAGCCCACCTATGAGGCACAGAAGCCTTGCTGCGGCTGCTGCAGGGCCCCGGAGTGAGCGGCTAATAAGGAGTTTTGCAAGTAAGATCATGGCCTTGGAAACGTGGCTGAAAAGGCGGAGGCTGTTCAGTCCTTTTACTCAAGGGTTTAAATGATCTGCCGCTGATGGTGGGATTTTCCCCCTAAAGACTGGCCTACAGTGATGGGGCAATAATAGCCATGAAAAGATGTGTGTGGTGAATATTCAGTGTGTGTATGTGTATGTGTGTTCCTGTGCTTCTAAGGAGGATCCTAAATCCTTTCTCTAGAATGGTTATTTTCACAGTACCAGTTAATTGAGTTTAAAAAAGTTAAAAAACTTTTTCATACACAGATGCAGCAGAATATGGAAATTTAGAAACAGTTGTTATTGCTCCAATTAGCATGGGCTCACAGAGAGATTTTACTATTCACTTTCTGTGAAAAGTTATAAACATTAAGGTCATTTGTACCCTTTCAGTAAGACTTCAGTTGTATGAAACCAAAATAAACCCAACCACACTGCCCTAACTTGTTTGATTTTTGTACCAATTTCTCATAACATCACATTGTCTAATAATAAAGACCATTACTATAATCAGAAAATATTTATAATTACAATGGCTTTTTTAATCATTTTGATTGTTTTATTTTTTTCTGATTAAGAAAGTGAGTAATACACTGTTTGTTCTTACAAAAAACCATTTAAAAAAATTAATAAAAATATTATTGCACTGCTCCACACTACTGAGTTTGAACAATAATTTCTAGCTAGCAGTGCGTCCACCCAAATATCACAACAGTAGCCCAACAAAAAAAATGTTCTCTCAAAGGAGATGAACAGGAAATCAGATGAAAAAGAAAAAGAAGGCACTCTCTGAGTGATTTGGCACGAGTTAGCTGCACCAGCGCTGCTGGCACTGAGTTAATAAGCGTTGTGTGGGCCTGGGGAGAGATCCATGACTGATTCCAGCAGAAGTCCCAGTCCGACAAGACTCTCCAGATGAGTTCTGCACAGCCCGAACACCAGAGACCACTCCACATCCTCCACTGGAGCCGCCACACCTGTTGTTTTTAGGCACCTTAGACAAAAATATGGAGGAAAATAGGCAATGTGTGGTTCAGTGGTGAGAAATTATGTGAAAGGATTGCAGAATGGTGTTGTGTTGTATAAAATATAGTAGCTTAAAGATTTCCTAAGGGAGCTGATACCTGAGATTTAATGTAAGTTAAGTGGCTTAGAGCGGTCTTCCTCAACTTTCGTCCTCCAGGGCCACCATCTTGCCCAAGTTAATGTTTTCTCTGCAAAAACACAACTGATTCAAGACACCAGCTAATTATCAGGCAATTCCTGAGGTGAATTGGGTGTCATATAGTTGGAAAAACACTGAACTGTGAGCTGTCTTGACCCTGCAGGACTGGCTCTGAGCGATGCTGGCTGAGGGACAGAATTAACACACTGGCTTATTGCTCTGTGCCATCACTGCTGCCAATGCCCATGGTCATGCCAGTCACTGAGACTGCAAGCTGCATTTGGCTGTTTCTCGTTTGAGAATGCACCAGCGTAGTTAGTTATTTTATATCACTTCTTTATGGCAAACACTTTATGGCACATAAAGGCTGCTTTAACTAACATTTAGCGCATTATGTAAGGAAGAAAATACTTGGGGGCACGCTGTTATAGGAAAATAAACATGACAGGATGGCGTGATGATTCCAGATGTAAAGCAAAGTTACAGTTACCACCCAGAAGTTGATTATTTTCCCATAGCTGCATGTCCACTGTGTTAGTCCTCTTATACCACAGCAATTTGCCAAAAATTAATTTTATATATATATATATATATATATATATATATGTATATATATATATATATATATATATATATATATATGTATATATATATATATATATATGAGAGAGAGAGAGAGAGAGAGGATGTACAATATGACTACATGCTTTTATATATATATATATATATAATATATATATATATAATATATATAATTATAAAGAATGACACATCACACATTTTCCCATTATGTTTAATTTTATGGAACAACAGCGAAACACAGTTTTTGTTATCAGTTATGTTTTATAAGTTGAAAAAACATGGAAATGCATCTTGTCATGTTACCAAGAAACCACAAAGTGCAAATCCCTCCATCCTGAAGTCTTTCAGGCAGAAACCCTGTTGTTACAGCTTTACCTCTGACAGTTACAAAGTGCTGACACTGAAGACTCCTTCTGAAAATGCTAAATAAACATCTCTCCACAAGAAACATCTTCATATCAACAATTACATATATTTGTTTGATCTGTTTATGTGAAGTGTCGAAAGAGTGCTTTAATATAAACCATGTGGCCTGGGCTACAGACTGAACTGCTATTACAGAAAACAGATAAAGACCTTCTGACCAATCTGAATGGAGAATTCAACAACACTGTGGTATAACATTACCAAACAACGAACTGCAGAATTAATAAACCCTAAATTAGTATGTTCAGAAAGTAACTTTAGTAATTAAGTAAATTAGCTTGCTGTTTATTTAAATATTGACTTAATAGAACTGATGTATATTAAATCCATGACTAAAAAGAATCCATATAAATGAGAAAAATTTAATTACACCAGGTTCCTAAATGTTGCTAACTTACTTAACTCTGTTCAGTAATTCAGAATTTAACCATTTAACAACCACAAACATGTTCATTAAGGTACTGTGGGCTTCATTTAACTCAAGGTATGAACATTAGTTTATGTTTATTAATTACCTTATTTGGGATAGTTGGCAAATTATTTTAAAAAAAGCATCAATTAATACAAATTAATTCAAGCATTACTTACTTTGTTTAATGTTAAGTGGTGCATTAATGCTGAAGTTCATGGTTTGTTTAATGCTAACTATTATGTTAAACATGGTCAGTTAAGGGAACCTTAATGAAAAGCATTACTGCTTTATGTAACATTATAGGATACAAATAAGGTCTGAAGATCATATGATGCTTCTGCATTTCTAGACTTGTGTTTCTTCCCTAATACAAATTTGCTTTATCACTTCCCAACAGGAATACAGCAGGAAGCAAGTGTGTGAGTGCGGCAGTGGCTGCATCTTGAACACCGGTCAGGGACACATTCATTGGCCTCTCAGTGAGCCTTGCATCATCAGCTCCTACCCACAGATGGTGCCATCACCATCAGCACTAATATTCTGCTCCAACTCTGCCTGGCATGGACAGCTCACAGTTCCTAATCAGAGCTGTTTGAAAGGGAAAATAGGTCATTGGAAAAGAGGGATGGGAACTCTGTTGTAGTTGTAGTCATATGCAGTGTTACAATGAAAGTGTGTCATCAGCAAACCTGCTTCAATCTAAGACAATAACTGGCTATTTACTCATGTTGTACTGTTAATCTCATATGGAGGTTATAAATTAAATTATAAATTATGGAGCCCTTTAGTGGAGTGAAAACATACAGATTTTGTGCTTTTAACTACACATGCACTGACCTTTATAGAGGCAAATGCACATTCTCCCAAAATAAAACACATGCCACCACATGTGCATACCCTTCCTAGCTGCCCTTTTAGCAACCCAGATCTTTGCATATTCATCAGGGTGACAACAATCCAATCAGAGCCACACACCCAGAGCCTGCCTGTTTTATCCACACTCCGAGACCTCCGCTGGCTTTTATTTGTCTTTTCACTCTCGGCTGAATTAAACCTGGCGGATCCATCAATATTGTGATCAATTAAAAATAAACCAATTGTTTTAGTCAATTAGAAAAATAAATTAAGCATATCTGTGTACCACTTGATATTAACAATTGTTACAATTTTTCCACTTCTTTTTTTTTTAAATATTTTTGATAAATATTCAAGAGGGAGCACATTCTGCGGCAGATGGTACATTGAAATTATAACTTTGCACATTTTCCGTAAGTACCGCTTAGTTGCAACTTTGTGTGATATTGTGTAGGTCCCCTTTGTGCCCCAAAACATATCTGACCTGTTGAGACATGGGATCTACAAGACCTCTGAAGGTGTGCTGTGGTATCTGGCACCAAGACATTATCCTTTAAGTAAGTAAGTTTGAGGTGGGGCCTCCATGGATTGGACTTGTTTGTCCAGCACATCCCACATATGATCGATTGGATTGAGAACTGGGGAATTTGGAGGCCAAGTCAACACCTTTCAAGTCTTTGTCAAACCATTCCTGAACAAGTTTTGCTGTTTGGCGGGGCACATTATCCTGCCGAAAGAGGCCACTGCCATTAGGGAATACCGTTGCCATGAACGGGGGGGGTGCTTGGTCTGAAACACTGTTTAGGTAAGTGTCAAAGTAACAACCACATGAATGCCAGGACCCAAGGTTTCCCAGCAGAACATTGCCCAGAGCATCACACTGCCTCCGCCAGCTTGTCTTCTTCCCATAGTGCATCCTGGTGCCATCTCTTCCCCAGCTAAGTGACATACATGCATTCATTCTTTTACATCCATTCACATGATGTAAAAGAAATGTGATTCATCAGACCAAGCGCCCTTCTTCCGTTGCTCCATGGTCCAGTTCTGATGCTCATACGCCCATTGTAGGTGTTTTCGGCAATGGACAGGGGTCAGCATGGGCACTCTGACTGGTCTGTGACTACTTAGCCCCATACACAGCAAACTGCGATGCACTGTGTGTTCTGACACCTTTCTATCATAGTCGGCATTAACTTTTTTTTACCAGTTTGTGCTGCAGTAGCTCTTCTTTGCTTTCCACGTGCATCAATGAGCCTTGGGCCCCCATGGCCCTGTTGCCAGTTCACCAGTTCTCCTTCCTTTGACCACTTCTGGTAGGTACTAACCACTGTATACCGGGACCCCCCCCAAGACCTGCTGTTTTGGAGACGTTCTGACCCAGTCACCTAGCCAGCACAATTTGGCCCTTGTCAGCATAACTCAGATCCTTATGCTTGCCCATTTTACTGCTTCTAACACATCAACTTCGAGAACTGACTGATCACTTGCTGCCTAATATATCCCACCCTTTGACAGGTGCCACTGTAACAAGATTATCAATGTTATTCACTTCACCAGTCAGTGGTTTTAATGTTATGGCTGATCGGTGTATTTGTGTGTGTGTGTGTGTGTGTGTGTGTGTGTGTGTGTGTGAGAGAGAGAGAGAGAGAGAGAATAAAATTTATGGCTTGTATTTGACAGTAAAGGTCATTTTTCCTAATTTTAATTCCATTAAAAATCTGTATCTGTTTTCAATTTCACTTAACCTCCATGACTTTTCATACAAATTGAGTCATGAATATTGTTATAAATTTGAGACCACACTGATTTTTCCAAATTTACAAAATAAGCAAAATAAACATGACATCTGGGTGTGCATGTTCAAATCTGTATACATAAAATATAAATTTAAAAATTTTCCTTAGTGGTCTAATTTCTCGTACAACTTTCACTTTAAAATGATATTATAAACTATTAAAAGTAATGCAGCGATTTTTTTTTTTTTTTTTAGTAAGACTGATCAACTTAGAATTACCTTCAGCTTCCATGTGACAGTGTTGTGCTCCATTATTATTGCAGTCAGTGTTGTGTACAGCAGGTCCAATCTAGATAATGCAATAGGATTCAGACACACATTAATTAGCTGAGCATAACCCAAGAGAGCACAGCTAGATATGCTATTACTGTGGAAAACACAGAAACACTCAACCACAAATTATACATCGCTTGATAAATGAACTAATGCCTCCCTGATTAAATGTCTGAAATGCAATCTACTTTTTGGTCCTTAAATTACCAATTTGTCAGAACAATTGAATCCAATTTTAAATTTTTTTTTTTTTATTCTTTTTGGCTGAGCTCATTTTTACATCCAGTTCCTTATATATATATATATATATATATATATATATATATATATATATATATGTGTGTGTGTGTGTGTGTGTGTGTGTGTGTGTATGTATACATACATACTGTACATATATATACATATATATGTTTGTTTGTTTGCAACTTTTTTACGTCATCAAATGTATGGCACAGTTTGCACTTACACAGTCACAACTTACACCTCCAATTTGCTTTTTATTTATAATTAATATTTATTTTTATTTATAATACATTTCCCCATCTTATCCCTAATATGTCTGATGAAGGAAATGTACTGTATAGTTGTAAGGTTCAGCTCATATATCGGAACATATATGCAACACACTGGTTGTTGCCCCTATCATTTTGTACATGGTACATACATAACAATGCAGCATCAGGTATGAATTTTCAATCTTCACCTCTGACATGGATTAATTAAACAGCCCACACTTGCACTACATCTGTCCTGCACCTAGTTAATTGAAGTGTGACTTTACATTTTAGGGTGTGAACTCCTCCAATCTCTTTATTTCTCTCTTTCTTCATTCTTTCCTTATTTGCTCTTCCCAAAAGCCCCCTTTAGTATAAAGTGAGCCAGCTTGCTGAAGCAGCAGCCAAGGGTAATATGGGTGGGTGTGTGTATGGGTGTGTGTGTGTGTGCTCCCATATGTGTGGCTTCACACGGTGCCAGTTGCACGTTAGAGATGTGAAAATTTACTGCAAATGAGACAACGGCAGTAAATTCATTTTTATTCGGATTACTGTCAGCGTACATTACCGTTCCACCTGTAAACATTTTGCTGGAGACGGTGTTGACAGGCTGTGATTATTATTTGGCAGATTGCACTATTAAGTCATTAACATGTCACCTCATGTTTGAGATAATACATGGGGTTCACCGCTGCACGATCACCCAGCTCGAACCTCACTCGGAGCAGACAGAGAGCTGAGAAATGAAGAAAGCCGGCGGAAATGCTAAAGCGGGAAAGGTTAATGTGGTTAGCAGGGAAAAACAAGACATGACAAGCTGAAATGCCTGTGTGTTTATGCATATAATTATACACCAAAGTATTATTTATTTTTAAATCTTATTCTTTAAAAAAATTATGTTGAATGCTTCATTCTGATTGGTCAGAAGATGGTGATTAATTTTCTATAACAACGAGAACTGACAGTAGTTCTTGTTGCATGCTTTATAGAAGGTTATATGAATTCACATGAAGTTTTATATGAATTCACTTATTCTACTATGATATTATTTCCATTGTAACATCGTAAATAGGGACTTGTATGGTGCATAACATAAATGGGTAAAAAATGTATATAATTGTTAATTGTTATAATGGTGAAGTTTTCTACAAGGAGATGTTCATTTAACATTTTTTAAGGAGTTTCGAGTGTCAGCACTTTGTAAGAGTCAGATGTAAGGCTGTAACTTCTGGCAAAGGAAAGTCTTCAGGACCTAGATGACAATCTACATTTTTTGTTGTTGTTGTTGTATTAATGTCAGGAGAGAAAAATGGGAACTACGTTGTTTTGCAGATATGCTACAACATTAAGTGTAAATATAAATGGATAAAAGATATGTCATTCTTTAATAAATAAAAAAATGCTCGCACTTACAAATTGCCGCGGTATAAAAGGAATAAATCGCACCTTGCCATTGTTGATGATCTTCCCATAACAGCAGGCTCCATCTTGTTTTTTTGCATACTTCTTATGCCAGTTTTACTATTTGAGCTTTTTGGATCCAACAGTTCTTAGAAAGACTTTAGATTTTCAGATTTGCAATGGCAAAGAACATATGTGCTGACACACATTAGTTCATTCATAGCTAATAAATGTGCATATAAGTAGTCAGTGTAGCAGCTTTTTAGCTTATAGGTGTTACCTGCTAGTCCTGTCTCTGTATTTGCAAAATTATTATTTGTTGAAAGATACTTATATGAAATTAAATCACACCATTTGCTCTAATGTGTTTTTATTGTCAGTATCATGGTATTAAACCATGGTATTATCAAATTTTAATTTATATATACACACACGTAAAGTGTGTGGTGTGTCTGGGTCTCTGTGTACAAGCCTCTGTGCACTGAGGGGCAGGGCATTGGATGTTGATGTGGAAATGATGTCGTGGTTGGCACTGCCCATTTAGCCATGCAGTGGGATTCCCCAGAATCCTTTGCACATGTGTTTGGCATACAAGCTCATAGTCCAGTCCCTATTGCTCTCCCTTGTTCAGCAGCATCCCTAAATAAATCCAGCTTATGGTGTCTTAATAAGCACTCTCAACACCTATAAACCTGCCAACCTCCCTCTGTCTCCGTCCCAGCTCCCTAAGTATGCTTGGACCATGCCTAGGCATGTAGAGACATATTTTCTCCTGTCTCACATAAGGCCTTTGATGCTGTTTAATTCAAATGACACATTTTTTTTTATTATTTCTAGAGCATTGGGGCATGGAGGGCCTACATGTCCATCTTTAATCCTGATCAGATGTGCTTGACTCAGACTCCAGAGCCGGGCCCACTGGTACTGTATGGGATTGCTGATAAAGGCTAATTCCGACTTGGCTCGGGTAGGACACATGGAGTGCCCTCCTCCTCATCCTGATTGGGACTCACTATAGATGCTTTCTCAGGCCGAAGAGAAGCCAGCAACAACAGTGAATAGACTTAAATCAGCACGTTTCCACACACACACACACATACACACCCTGACACAGTCCATTGCTTTCATACCAGCGTGCATGTGCAAGGCTCTTCTAGTGCCCCTCTTGAGAGATTGGTGGAAACAATATTGTTTTAGTCAGGATTTGAGGCTAATCCCATTTACACCATATCAAGACCCTTGGTACTATCTTTTTAAAATGTAATAAATTCAAAACAGCTGCAATAAATAGACCAAAATAGACTATATATACCATCAGTTTTTACTACTTAAAAATGTATCTCACTAATTAAGGAATAAAATGTAACAGAGAGGTGTGATTATTTTCCTATAATAACATGTTCAAAAGTTTATTATTATTATTATTATTATTATTATTATTATTATTATTATTATTATTATACCACAGCAATTTGTCAATAATTAATTTTTTTATTAATTAAAAAAATGGCATGTCATATTTTTATCAGTTTATCGTCACATTATTTAATTTCTTCTATCGCTCTAGCAGCAATAAACACTCTTTCCATCACCAGCCTCTTTCTTTCTCATGAAGTTAATAAGACCACTTGTTTCTGATAAACTCCCCCCATGGTGGAAAACTTTCTGACCGTGACAAAGTGCTGTCACCAGAGACTCTTCAACAATAGTATATTTTTCTGTAATAAATAACAGCACATTTTTAAATCTGTTTATTATTATGTTTAGATTATATGTAAATGAGCTGTTACTAAAGAAATGATGATGTATTAAATTGAGTGCATTGATATAACAACTGTCCAAGCTGCTGTTATCGAGCACCTTCTGACCAATCAGAATTGAGAATTCAACAGCACTGTGATTAAAAACATTAATGTAAAGTGTACGCATGTCAGCTTAAACGGCCATTTATCATGCAAAGTCATGATAAAATCATCCTGTGACACTATATATACATTTTAAATATTTGCACTGATGTGTCCTGGTATTGCTGAGCAAAAGCAGATTTCAGAGAGTCCCTGCTGTGTGTGCTTTAGTTCCCTTGGTATACGATGTTCTTTCCCTGGCTGTGGACATAATGACAGGTGAAGGCAGTCAAACACAGCATGTCACTGCATCCCAAAGACTCTTCATACCTGTCAAGCTAAGTTTTACATCAGGGTGTCTGAATGTTGACTGTTTTTTTTTTTTTGTTTGTTTGTTTTTTTTTCAACCTCCCATCTTTTGTCTTCTTCCCTACTCAAACCTCCTTTTTTTTCGTCCAAATACTAACTAAATAAATACTGAAAGATTTTCATTGTGATCTTGGAGCAGGAGTTTGGGACCCTAGCAGTTTAGCAGAGTTCGGAACAGATCAGTGGATCATCCTTAGAGAGTTTAAGTTTTAGTCCGTGTGCCTCCCTGCTGTGTTAACGGATCTCCTGTGCTAACTTTTTTCAGGCTTCGTGCAGCTCCTCCGTGCTGTGTGGAGCCCTTTAGCTCACCGGTGCTGCCCGCTCTCATCTGCTCAGTGCTAATTAAGCGGCCGTGGCTGCTGTGATCTTGCCTGAACACACACCGACACGGGACCTCACCGCACAAGAGATAAACGCCCTTTAAAAGAAATGCCAAAGAAGAAAGAATGGGAGAAAAAGAAAGAGAGAAGGAGCAATAATTATAAATCAAAATAGGAAATAAATTAATGAGGTTTTTATTAATCTATTTTAATAAATATTTATTATTATATATATATATATTTTTTTTTTTTTGCTTTAAATACACAATAAATGTGGAGTTTTGTATTTTTGTTTGCAGAATTAATATAGGTTTTGTTATGGTATTAAGAATTCATTTAAATATTTAGTTCTAATTGATTATATAATATTCTACTTATTATATATTAATTATATTTATTAAAACCATTCTTGAAAAGGAAGACAGTTTGTACCATAAGGAATGAAATTTATATATTCTCATGCGTGAGATTAGCTAGCTTGAGGAATAAAAACAATAGAATATTTGCATAAACATTGTAGAAATTCCTCTGTATTAAAATTGGTGTTCTTTACAGCCCAAAAAAAAAAAAAATCCTTTGGCAAATTTCATTTTTTGTGTGATATACAATGAACTGATTGTTGCTCCAGCTCAAACAACAGGCAGCAAGAAGAATGAAAAAGAATGAAGATGAAAATGTGTAAGTCTGTGTAAAAAGATGTTATTTGCTTATAGGGTGAGAAAGACAGCATCAGGAAATGTTGGAGACATGACACTGTATGTGCAGGGTGGTTAATGTTTTTGACAGTCTAGAGCCCTGCTCTTTGGCTTCTTCAGTCGAAGCCATTGATTTACATAGGTAAATACCTCCGAGTTACCCAGGTTGTGACCCCTGACCCCTGACCTCAGCTGTCAGTGCTGGAGTGTGTTTCTCCACTCAAAACCTCTCCGGCTCTGTCAGACACTTCAAAAGCCCGCTACAGCATCCTCCTCAGTAACCCTAACACCAACCACATCCACACATCCACATCTACACACAGAAACTCACAGAGAGAGAGAGAGAGAGAGAGAGAGAGAAGGAGAGAGAGTAAAGGCAGTGACCTTACTGATCTGTGACAGTAGTGCAATCCCAAGAGTAGCAAAGGCATCTTCTGATATTTGGAAAAGTGTCATTTTTTTTTCTTTCGTTTTTCTTCTTCTTCTTCCTCTCTCTCTCTCTCTCTCTCTCTCTCTCTCTCTCTCACTCTCTCTTTTTCACCTTTAACACACTCAACTGTTATATTGTTTTTGGACTGAAGTGTAACACTTCTCGAAGTTATGATTTGCTTGTTTTTGTGGTGAATGGAAGAGTGTGACCTGTCCAGCTGACAAGTTTTGCTTCTTCTTCTTCTTCTTCTTCTTCTTCTTCTTCGTGTCCTGAGTGCTTAAGACACTTGGCTAACTCTGTCAGAGCAAGGTGTTGAGACTTTGGAGAATGGTGTTGTCATTCTGTAGCTTGCTTTTCTAGTGCCAGCTTTAACACCCGCGTCTCCTGCAGCCCGTCTCGTGTACATTTACAAGCTCTGGGCTCACGCAAGTGGAGCTGCTTGCAGGAGCATTCAGCCGTACTTTTGTTTCCTTCTGATTTAAACACAGACTGGTGGAGTTTACCCCAAACCCTCCCTCCCCTTTCTCTCTCCTCTGCCTTCTTCTCATCACCTGTTTAGCTTCTTATCATCAAATCCATATAGTGATTCAGTGTCAAATATAAGCTCTTCATGCTCACTGTCCATTCATCTTTTTTATATAATGTGAATCTCAATATTAATATATTACAATTATTATATTTCAATAATGTGTTAGCAAAAAGGACAGCAAATGTATCAGATAATATACTAATTACACATTTTTAAAATGGTGATCTAAGGGCTCTGTTAATGGTTACTGTTATTTTAGCTTTCTAAAATGACAGGCAGAATAATATTTAAGTAACCTTCTACTTTTATCAATAATTTTTTATTTTCTGTCGGGGGTTTTTTTGTTGTTGTTGTTGTTTTTTACATTTTAAGTGTAAGTATGAGCAATCATTCAATTTATAAATGAACATAGAAAAAAAATTAACCTGCAAAACCCTGGAGAACTATTCAAATTGCTATTGAAATTTTATTAAAATATTTCTAATAATATTTCTCATCCTTAATCTTGTAAAAGATTAAGAAACTCATTTATATGTATTGAGTTGTAATATTGTAGTAAAAGCTATACTCAAACTCTACTGATTTCCATCCTGAATATCAGAGTGTAGTAAAATAAATAAGTAAAATAAATAAATGCCCATAGAATATTTAAAGTGATATTTAAAGTGATTTTACTACAGAACAGAGTGTGTTTATGAGGAGAACGGCCCATGATGTAAAGTAAGTCAGTAAATATAGTCAGCTTTAAGTCATGGCCAGTGGGAGGTACAGAGAAACCACATCGGAGTATGCCCGAGTAATGATGATGAAGAGACTAGAGCAACAGAGAGAGAGAGAGAGAGAGAGAGAGAGAGAGAGAGAGTGCAATGTGAGCAGTTAAAGAATTAAGCAGCTGGATAAATAATGTATATTGGAAATATATGCTACTTTAACACAGACATTTGTGCTCTGCCACAAAAAAGTCACTGTTCATTTCTATTATTATTTATACCGTATTATACAAATTTAAGAACCCATGAAATTTATCTATGGTGCTAGGCAAAATGCTTCTATATTGGTTGAACTAGGAGAAAAAAAACAATGTATCCTGTAGCTGAAAGACAGCAGAGACCAAGTAAAATCGATTTTTTTTAACTATAAACAGAGAAAATGTGCTCTGTGTCCTGCTTTATGTTGATCGACTCTGTGTGTGCTAAAAGAAATGCATTTTGATATATTAACCATTCATTCTGCCTTAAAAATGCAGCCTTTAAGTGCAACCTACCATCCTTTTAAAGCTGTAATTGAAAGGATAGTCAACACTGTCGCTTTTTGTCACTTTTCATCTCCCTTTTTTGCTTCTTTCTTCCAACTCTCCTTAGATTGCAAATGTCAAGCGATGTCCCATCTCATACAGAAATCATGCTCCATCTCTCTCTCTCTCTCTCTCTCATGCCTGCCTTTTAACCAGCTCTAAAAGCAGTAAAAAATGTTTTGTGGTAAGGTTTAACAATAGCTAATATTCATTTTCTTCTCCGCTGCCATTCAGCTACTGAAGTTTGGATTAAACAAAATATCTTTCGCACATGTATTTCCATGACAATGCAGAAGAATAAAACATTACAGAAAGAAAGTAAAAAGAAGGGATGAGAGAGAGAGAGAGAGAGAGAGAGAGGCAGGGAGGACGTGTTACAAACGGGAGTATGCACACAGACACCAGTTTTTCTCCCTCTAACGGTAGGATATGCTGAACTTTTTACGGCACGTACTGTATGTAAAGCAAAAGTCAGGGGAAATTTTTCATCCTGCCGAGGAAAGAACACACACACAACGAGTGTGTGTGTGTGTTTGTGTGTGGGGGTGTGTGATCATTATTATTATTCAAATTTTCACAACTTCGTGTGTTTTTATTATAACCATTATAGCTTTTATATTTCAAGAGAAAACACACTGTAGGCTTTTATTTAAAAAGATGGGAAAATATGACTGAGTTCTTAATGTTAATAATATTGTGTGTATTTGAGGGGAAAAAATATTAAGGGTAAAAGGAAAATAAGAAGCATGCATACTACAAAATTATGGAAATGTACAACTTGGGGAAACCTGAGCTAAAATTAAAGTAAGTACACCCGGCATCAGACGTATAGTTTCACAGGAAGGATTGGCATTTGACATTTTCCCAGTGTGCTCTTTAAAAGTGATGCACAGACCTGGGAGTTAACATAACATGTACCATTCTGCACTGAAAGGTGTTTTGCTGGGATGTACAGCACAATGTGCATGTAGTTTCCCTGTAGTTTCAGCTCCGAGTCTTTGTCCAATGTGCAGCTGAAGGCATCTCTGGCCTTCCAGCGCCACCACCTGGCCTTCAGGGGCACTGCACCAGCCGCCTGACCTTTTCCTTCTCACCGAAGGTTACGCACTGATTATTGACTCTATTTACTTTGCAAAGTAAGCACTATGTTTAAAGCATTGGCTGCTGTTCCGCAGGATATGGATGAAGGTTAGGAAAGAGACGGATGGCGGAGTGAGAAAAACAATGAGCACCACTTTTTCCCGTCGTCACCTCTCGTTTGAAACACTCAAGGTTCGGATGCCACCGTATCCATCATAATGTGAGTTTAATAACGGAGGGTCGTGGTGCAGTAATCATGGCCCCGTTGCTGGAGGCTAAAAGGCGCAAATGAGGAACGGGGTGGGAAGGCGCGCGCCGCGGCCCGGCATTGGCCATGCGCGCGCGCCAAGCGCGCCAATCGATCGCCGCGGTAGGTTGATGGGCACGCGTCGTTTTGATGGATATGACTGTACGGGACGGAGGGATGCAAGCATTGAAGGAGGGGGGAGTCCAGATTGGTCGACAGTGGACCTGAAAGCATGTCAGCTAAAAAAGCGGTGAAAGTGGCAGCTGGGGCCAGGCCCGTGCAGGGGCGGCCGCCGCTGCCGTGATTTATTGTTCCATCTGCTCGCTCAGTGAGGACACACATCCTCCCCCCCAAACACCCCCAGCAACCCCTCACACCCCCACATTTGGTTAAAATGAAAAGGACCTTTGAGATCCGTAGCCTACTGCACATTTCCTGAAAATGGCAAACTTTTTTTAAACGACTTTTCTCTCTAGTGTGTGGTGAAATGTGGAGGGGTGATAGAAAAAAGCTGAGGCATAAAACAACAACAACAACAACAACAATAATAATAATAATAATAATAATTGGCATTATAATATTATGCTTTACTTGCATGTTATATTAGTAATATACTATATCTGTTGGTTTTCTATCTATAAATAGATAGATAGATAGATAGATAGATAGAAAGAAAAGTGCCAGCTGTAAATAGTTATAAAATCATATAATTACATTGTAGATCAAAAGCAATATATTGCAACCGTTTTTTTTATTGTTCTTATATACACAGCTGGAAGAAAATATGGCCTTCTATGACAAAACACTGAGACATAAAATCAGCTATTTCCCATGGAATTAGATGAAGGCTGGGAACTGAATTCCCTCTTTTGCTTTAACTCTCTGGACTGCCACCCGCTGACCCCCAGCCTTGACCTCTGATTCCAACCCCTTACAAACGCTTCCTGTAGTGGGACTGGGCCAGGAGAAACTGTTCCTGTCTCCTCCTCTCCACTGTCCTCTCATCTCTGACTCACTTGCAGGATGTTGCCTTTGCCTCTCGAGTGTTTCCTGAATTTGGGAAAATCCCTTTTTGTGCCTAATTTCTGATCACATACTATTATTATTATTATTATTATTATTATTATTATTATTATTAATGTTGCGGCTTGCTTTTATTCACTTAAGTTCATTAAAATGGAAGTTCAAAGCACTCTACCTGTACCTTTCTCTCTTATTCACAAATGAGAAAAAAGAGGAAACAGTGGAATGTTTGAACTATGCAGAAACACATCCCCTCCAATCCTTACACTCTGCATAATTTACAATGATTCACTTATAAAAAAGTGTGTGGGGGGGGGATGGGGAGGGGGGGGGGGCATGTGTGGACGCCACAGTGCCTTTACAGTATCCATCTTTCAAGAAAGCCCTCACATCAATCACAAATTATGCAACTGGAAATCCATATGGATGTGGTCCCTCCCTGCCTTATTTAATGATAGAAACATGTTTTGGACTTGTCCACAGCCTCTTTCTCTGCTCTGCTGCTGACTGTATTAACCCGAGAGGTGGTGTTATTCTGCATGGCCACCCTAACAGAGTCACAAAGCGCATTGATTAAGGCTTGGCACTCGCCAGCGCTCCCGATGATTGTCTAATGAGGAGTGATAAGCGTGCCGACGCACAGGCTGAATACTGAAGCTGGCAGAGTCTGTTTTAATAAGCCTGCACCTAAAGTGCAGCAGGGGCCTCCTGCAATGTGTGTGTGTGTGTGTGTGTGGGTGTGTGGGTGTATGATGATTGAGTATGTGTGTATGCACATGTGTGATGATTGAGTGTGTGTATGTGTGTGTGTGAGGGTAAAGCACTCTGGACTTGCCCTCTGCTGCTTGGCGCAGAAGGAAAATTCAGCAGGAAAGTGTGATCTCCTGTGAGGCTGGTGCAATAAAGAGACAGCAGTTTGCATTTCGGCCTGAGTTTAGCCAGACGATGGCTCACTGCAATTCCTCCGAGCCCCTGAACACGACTGATAGATTCTCATCACTCCGTGGGAAGAGTGAGATCTTCTGTAATGAACTATTTACCACACAGCATATTGATAAATCAAACACTTTTGCATCTAGATATTACACTTGAAATATTGCTATTGCTCATGTGCAGTCATATCAAACAGAAGTGAGGATGGAAATGAAAAACAATCTTGATATATTGTACATCTACTTCTGTGGCTGTACATTGAAACATATAAAAGGAACACCAATAAATGAACCATAAACATATATCTTTTTTGAGGTTAAATATTAAAAAGCTCTCCGTGCACCTTTGTCTACGTCTCTCATGAAGGCAGGAGGAAGTGTCGACAAATTAACATGGAAAGAAAATAAACGGCAGCGGCGTTTAACAGACGCACATTACTATAGCAGGGATTTGTCTTGGAGGAACTCCAGTCCTCATTCACAAAAGCCGTGCAGTTCGGGGTGCAAGCATTTGGCTAATATTTACACGAGCCCAAGGCCTGAGTGACAAACGCCCCATGCTGCCTGAACCCAGGAGCTGAAGGTCACAAAAAAAAAAAAAAAAATAGACTTTCTGAGGAATAGCTTTGAAGGGGAAAAACAAAAACACACTTTGTAAAATGCAGCATGTCACATCTCTGTTCAGCGGCTACAAAATAATAAAAATACAAAATACAAAATTTGAGAGAAGATTAACCTATTGCATTAATGTTTATTTTATTTTATATATTAACAGCTTTCACTTAATTTATATTCCATAATTTTATACATTTCATTTGATTTACATTCCATTGATATATTTAAATAATACAATTTTTTAAATTATATTATTTAAAAATGAAAGCTTTTTATTATGTATAGGAATTTGTCTTCTGGTAAATTTCGCAATTTGAGATATTAAAAAACAGCTTAGTGCTTATTTTGGGTGTTCTGATCTTTCTCTGATGCGTTGAACAGACAAAGCTGTGTTTTGTGTTCTGAATCAGTCTGATGCCTTCAGTGAGAGAGTGTGTGTCCTAAGAGAGCAGGGCAAACGTGTGCGGTGAGATGCAGTGTTTTTGGCAAAGAGATCTCCGCACACTTGATTACGTCTATTCTACAGAGAGCCTTTCTCTCTCTCTCTCTCTCTCCCTCTCTCTCTCAATGCCTGTGCTTCTTCTTTTTGCTTTCTCTCAATGCAAAAGAAAACAGACCACTGAAGGAAGCATTCGACATGCTTGTGCATCAAGGCTTCACACTCTTTCCATCTTATAAAATGCAAATAATGCTATATTTCTTTTAAATTCTTTTCAGATTTACATTATCATTAAACTTTAATATTTTGTTAATCCATGATTAAAATGTTAATATAACATGCATGATATTGTATACCATATACTGTATAATAGCATGCAATGTTACAGTTACAAAGCTGTTGTTAAAAAGCTCCAAATTGAATAGTATCTATATGCCGGAGTCTTTTAAGTTTGTATTTTTATTTCAGTTGTGTAGCTCTACTCCCGAGGAGAGAAGCCGTCTTTCCACACACCGGCGCGTTGGCTCAAACCTGCAGACCTGTATTCCCCAGCTCCTCTTCCTCTCTATGCCTGGATGTAAAAATAGGAGCCCTGTCATTTCACATTCATTAAGTGTGAAACTCAGAAATTAATAATGTAAAAATATGCTTTTTAATTAGTCTTGCATTCAGCCCGGTGTGCTGCTATAACAGGATTCTACTTTCCCTATAGACTATATCTTAATAAAGTATTAGTCTTTGATGTGCTGACTTTGACAGGTATGATAAACTTTTTGGAGGTATATGAACATTTCACAAATGGTCCTCTTGCACTTAGATGTAATTAATACTTGATATTTGATATTGAATAAATAAATGTTATTTATGTAGATTATACTATACTGAGAGTTTTTCATTAGATCAGTATACCTATTAAGTTAGTGTATATGCATATATACTATGTGTATACACTGAGTTGCCTGAGTTGCCTTTATTAAGAGTACTGTATGTTACGATGCTACTGTATGTACATATGCAGGTCTTTTAATTACACCAGCATGTTATGAATAATAGATTGAAACTGATGATCCAGCTGGTATTACGTCAGACATTGCACAAAGTTAAGGTCTTTAGATTAATAAGAAGGTGATGCACACTTTAGTAATGTAATAAAGAATGTATTTTACTGACTTTTATAGTAAGAGTTAATATTAGAAAACAATTAAGAAATGCATAAAAGCTATTAAACTTGGTGTGAGCTAATGCACAACTTTTATGGTTTGCTTATTAAAGTTGAATAAGATATTACAGACTACAAATCACAAGTGTATTAAATTCACAAACTGCTTTGCACTGACAAATTATTATGATTGTGTTATATTGAATTCCATTTATTTGAAAATAACATTGACATTTTTCTTTCATCAAAGCTGTTCGGAAAGGATATGCAGCTACACATGGTAAAATTGTGTGTGTGTGTGTGAGTGTGTGCGTGTGTCCAGTGCGCTGTGGGGAGTTAGTTTCGATATGGCTTTGGAAATGGAATGTGGACTTGGTGTGTGTTGAAGAGCCATGCTGAGTTCAAGACCCCCTGGAGTACTTCAAACATCCTACTCTTAAAACATACACCTCTTCACAAAAGAGCTCGCCATACAGACACGATCCTTGAATAAAACTTACATTAAAAATTCCAAAACAGCGCTCAACAACACCTTGTTACTTATGTTAACCTACACAACCCTGCAAAAATAATGGAAAAAAAACATAATCATAAAACGTGTGATGTGCTGAAGACAAAAACAGAGAGAACAAAGGAGCTACAGTTCTGTCATAGAGTCTATAATCAGTGTGCATCAAGCACATGCAAACCAGGACTGTGAATTAATGACCTGTCCTTTGCCTAAACCACAACTAACACACCTCCTCATTGACAAAAAGTGATTTTGATCACCATTACAATCTCCTCTTTTCGTAGCGCTGCACATTTGCCCTTGTTCTTGCTTTCCAGCACAAGCGAGGTGGGTCGTTAGGGCCAAATCACGCGGCACCTCCTAATTTGAAATAATTAAATCTTTCCTCCTGCCCTCAGAATCCCCTTGAAATATTCATGTGCAGGTTAGAGTTGGTGGGGTGAACAGGAGGCTATCACACACACTGACACTTCCTGTGCCACAGCTTGCAGATGCAGCACTGCTCACAAGCAGATTAAAACTGACACTAATTATAATCTGACTAGTGTTATATAACTTAGATGCTCAGGTGAATCCCCGGCCTGTTCGCCCGCGTTGACAGATCCTGTCACTTTTGTTTAGAGGCTGAATTGCAGGAAGAAAAGAGGCTGTGCCGTGCTGCATTCAAGGCCCGCTGCCAAATTGGCTCTGGATTCAGACGTGGCTCTGTCCCTTTTTTATTTAATTGAAGTGCTAATGAGTGGTGGGTCTACGAGTGCCACTCTCTCATGCAAAAACAGGGGAAAAACACAAAAAACTCACAATGCTCAGACCTTTGAGTGCAATACAGGCCTGGGTTTGGAGAGATAGCAGGTTAACTGCGTGTGCTTTCCTCCTTAACTGAACATAAACAGCACACCTCAACCAATACACACATACACACACACCACCTTGTGTACACTCCTCACTCAGTAGTGCATATTTGCATTTATTTTATTCTTCCTCCTGCCATTGAGCCACTGGGAGCAGCCTGACAAAGTGCACTAATGTCCAAAATCTGGAGCTGAATCTGCCGCACATTAAGGCCTGAAAGTACATGATATTAACCTGGTCAATCTGCCTGCATGGCCACACACACACCCAGGGGACTATCCTCATACACACACACACACACACACATACATAAACAGATAGAGAAAAAGATACAAAGAGAATTCTGCCATTTCCAAGCAGAATACAAACCTGATTTAAGACTCAATAATTATTTAGTAAATCTCCAGCAGTTATATTAATGTGATTGGCACTGCATTCAGTAAACTGGGAAAGATTTAAAAAATAATAATAATAAATTCACTCTGTTGAGTATATATATATATATATATATATATATATATATATATATATATATATATATATATATATGTATATATATATATATATAATTTTTGTCTATTGTATATCTAAGCAGACCTCTGTCACCTTTACAGATGTCTGGATTATTTGTTGCTGTCATGCCCTTATGTCTGGTCCTGTGCCTGGATTTAACCTAGTTTAACCCAGGTCAGAACCCATATGTGAGAACATGCTGCTTATATGGCAAAGTAACGAACCCGTCATTTACTGTACGAGTATACACAGAAACCCAAAGAGATGGATGAAGTAATTTAAGTACTATTAGTCATAAAGAATGGAAAGTAGCTGAGGAAGAATTTGGAGCTGAAAATGGAGATCTTTACATTATCATTAAGCTTTAAGCTCTCTTTAGCTTCTGATTTAAAGGTGAGCTTCTCCTAATCGACACTGCAGCAATTACAGGGAAATTGAAGGCATAAAACAAACACCTCCCTTGATATCAGAGACCTTAATTGCAGGACAATTACTGTGTGTCAAACACACATTGAGCAGTTCCCACAATGCAGTAAAGAGGAGCGACTAAAGTAGTGATTACAGTAATGCTCTTAATGCTGACAGGGTAACAGCTCGAGTGAGTCCACTCCCTTGATTTACTTTAAATACTTCAGAAAAAGCAATGTATGCAAGACAGTCGACTGGAGCTCTTTTTTGATATAAGCCTTTTATTTTTCAGATTAACTCAAGTTAATCTGTTAATCTATTCAAGTAATATATATATATCTGCAAAGTTTTGAAATGCTTGAGTACTTTATTGTTTGATCATCTTACTATTTTATGTAATTTCTTGCATATTTATACCTTTAATAGTTTTAACCACAGCTGTTTTCAAGCAATGTTCCCATTTTACATCATCCAGTTTACAGAATAGGCCATATTACATATTGGAAAGTGTTTTAAAGCCCAATGGATTTATTTTTTGATAAAAGCCAACAAAAATAAAGTGCAGTGTCATTCAGGGTTCTATGTTAAGACCAGTTTTGTTCGCATTTTACAGTACATAAATTACACTGATTCTTAGGCATCATGTATATTTAATTGTACATTAAAATGTTAGTCATCTCCGTTTAAACGTCAGGCTTTGTATATTCCAGAAACTTTAAATTAAGTTCAGCTGGGAGTATATTTTATATAAACTTCCATATTTTACATTTATATGACCACTCATATTGAGATGCAGGTCATATTCTTGTAAGCTTTAAATTTATGACGACTCACATTTTCATTATTCGCAGCTTCAAGCACATTTCCACTGTCACTACTTTGATAAGAGGTAATGAATTGCAATATATCATCAAATGAATGGAATGTATGATGAATAAAGGGTTCACCACACCGGCAGTTGATTGACAAGTACAGTAACTGGAATCATCTGTGATGGATTCCTAAATAGGCTCTCATCTCTCTCCCACAGTTTGGGTGGAAACATTGGAGCAACGCTTTGGGAATGAAAGTCAAGTTCAAGCTTAACAGACACTCAGGACTCTGTGGGTTTCAGAAAGATGATGAGATAGAACAGCCATGTCAGTTCCTCTACAGCAAGGTCATTATTTATTTATACATATACACCCTGCTTCTATATTGCTAAAGTAAAGCATCTGAGATTGTCAGTATAGCATTGATGAGTTTTCACCGCAGAGTTCACGCCTCCTCAGTGGACATCTACAGAGAGGGCAAATTTTCAAAAGTTACACAGTTGGGTTTCATAATCCTACAAACAATGTACTGTACTGTCTCGCAAAAGTAAAGCTGCTGGATGACTGGGATGTGTGTGAGGATGTTAGCATCTGCTCAGCATGCAGGATAGTGTTCTGCTTTTGTGTTTTAGTAAGTCTGGAATGTCAAATTGCAGAAACGCACTTATAAAGTATGTCATTAGTATAATCAGCCTTTAGCATGTGGTTTATTCTTGTACTTGTACTTGAACTGGTAAATTACAGGAAAGTGTGAAAAAAAGAAACTATATAGTACCAGAAGTTTTGACACCAGGAAATTATAACTGTGTTTTTCTCCCTAGTAGGCCAACAGTTCCTGCCTTTTTTTTTTTTTTTTTTTGCATCATACCAGACACCAATTACACAAACAGGTGAAAAAAAGTAAAATCTGGTTTGATTGCGATGTTGATAATACTAGTGTGTAGGAGCATTTGAGTTTTCAACCTAAGCAAATGTAGAATTTCATAATAACAGATGAAAAAAATTAAATATTTTTGTAAAATATTTACAAAAGCAAAATAAAGTCACAAATGCAACATGAAAGAAAGAACAAAAAAACTCTAGATTTTCAACAGTTGGGGGTAGGATTATTATTATTATTATTATTATTATTATTATTATTATTATTATTATTAAATAAAAGTGCAGTTTCATCATTTACTGTTGATAAATAACAAATAACAAACAAACAAACAAATAAATAAATAAATAGCATTTCTCACAAATTTTGTTACAGTTGATACAAAGCCATGAAAAAGAGCACTAATTAAAGCACTTCCTCCATGTTTGGCTTAACTATGTTAGATGTTGTGACGATGTTGATGATGACGATGATGACGATGATGATGATTACGTTCCAGTTCTCACTCCTGCTGGTGGAAAACCAAATAAACCCCAAGTTCCTTTAGGCCAAGTTTGGTCAAGTTCTTATTTTTTAATATCCAGTGGAATAATGCAAAGCTATTTAGGCCATTTTCCAAAACTATATATTATATAAAGCGCAGACTGTGCTTCAGTATTATTTGTGTGTGTCACCTTAATTAAACGCTTAATTGATGTGTATTGTTTGAAATGAAATAAGTCTATATTAAAGCTCTGACTCTCTCAGTCACCTGCTGCATTGAGTGATCAGCTGTTGCACCCACTCCATCTTTTCTTGCTTTATCTCCACTTTAAGCCTCCAGTACAATGGATGGGGTTACAGGTCAAGTCAGTGTCCATGTCCATACTTGATTACAGGGCAGTGCTGAGTGTGCTTGTGTGTGTGTTTGGAAGAAGGAGGATTTCAGCTGTTTGTGCTGCACACTTTCTCAAACACTCATGGGACTATGTGGTGAGCGCATGCAATCAGCCCACTCGAGACCAGCACAGCTGTCAGATAAAAATCAATTGAATTTTAAAGTGCTTTAAAGTAAATATTTAATTCTTGCCTTGGGAACCAATTAAGTGAAGTATGTGAACTTGGAGGCTCTGGTTGAACTGGAGATACACTGGAACCAGCTGGTGAGCCACAGGGATCAAATGAGGAGGGGGGGCTTATAGGAAAAAAAAAAAAAAAAAAAGATGCAAATCTTTGGTGCGAAGTCTCGGTCTCAATTACGTATTGATGTTTTAAAGATGTGCTAAAGTTGGAGTGGCACTGAGAAATTGGAGCACATCCAGGAAGGTGTGTAGCACAGCAAGCTGCCTGCTAGCTTGTTTACGCTGTGTGTTTGTTGCTATTTGCTTTGTTGCTGATGTAATTCCCCAAACTCTGAACAGGCATGCTGGAGCATGTTCAGGGTGCAGGGCCCAAACGTGTGTGTTTGTGTGTGTGTGTGTGTGTGTGTGTGTGAGTGTGTGTTATTTAGTACAGCTAAGGTGATCTTTGCATTTGCTCACCTGATGTTTTGGAAGCTTGTTCGCAACAGCAAATTAAAATAGGAGTCCTCCCATTAAAACATTTTCCTAGCTCTCACACTTTACTGCATGGATTATAGTGCAGATTATTCAAACAGGTAAAAGATATGAAGAACAATGAAGGCTATGGTTCCTTAGCTCTGATGCTATAGTATACACTTTTGTATGCAGGTTTCTTTGTTTCCAGAAGTGGAACCATCTGAAAAAAAGGAAACTCTCCAAACCAAAAAAAAAAAAAAAAAAAACCTTTTAGTGTGCTACATAGAAGCTTTTTTTTTTTTTTTTTTTTTTTTTTTTTTTTCACAAGAGGGTGCATGAATCATATTTTCAGAAATCAGAGAACTCCTTTGGGTGCTTTTTTTTCTTTTGTGTGTATGTATGTCTATCTGTCTGTTTTTGTGAATAGTCAGGACCAAAGTGGCTTGACTGTGTAGTAAAACCTGAAGGAACCAGAGATAATCAACCATGTCAGGACCAGCAAGATAATCATGACAACAAGTGCTTCTTATAAAAGCTATGTGCTTTTTTTTAAACCTGATCAGGGTTGAGATGGATCAGGGTTGAGGCCCATTCCAGTAACACTGGGTGCTAGGAGGGAGAATTTCTGCAATAGACTGGCATCCTATCAGAGGGCATCACTCACACACATTCACACACTCATTCACTCCTAGGGGCAATTTAGCATAGCCAATCCGCCTATCTGCATGTTTTTGTGGACAGTACAACCTGGAGGAAACCCCCGCAAACACAGAAGCATGTGCACAAAAACACACAGACTTTAACATGAGCTCTGGATTGAACCAGGGAACCTGGAGCTGTGCCACCCGCTGCTTAGATTGAGGATCAGGTGTAGAAAATTCTTATTACATATACAGTAGGTTGTTTATATATATATACATATATATATATATATATATATATATATATATATATATATATATATATATGTGTGTGTGTGTGTGTGTGTGTGTCTTGTGCCAAAAAAGATGAAGATTTTTAGTAAATAGTAAATATCCACCTAAACTCTTATCATTCTATGAGGCTTGTTTAGACAGTCAGTAATTCTAGCTTTTTTTAAGAAGTTATACATAGAAGCTTAGACGACATAATGAGACTAAAAAACACTTGTTAGATTTTTCCTACATGTACATGCATAGACAAGTATTACGATAGGAAAAGATGATTATGTTTAGCACTTCAGGTGTTATAACGATGACATTTTTAATGCAAATTATTATATGTTACTTTTTGTGTCATAATGACACATGATGAGAGTTTCTAATAGTGTCACCACCTTTTTGGCCTGTGTGAGTACCTCTTCAGCTTAAGAGACTCTTATCTTGACAGTCTATCATATTATCATTGTGTTTCTATGTCAGTCTACATGTGTGTGTGTGTGTATGTGTGATTAATAATTAGATCAGCAGTAATCATTTCTTTATTCCTCTCTCTCTCCGGACCTGAGGTCGTGAGACTTTGCTCTAGCAGGATGTCCGTCAGACAAAAGCAGCTCCCCAAAGACTGGCCAGCATTTTTTACTTCCTCATGCAGAAGCATTTCCTGTGCCTGTGCCCAGGCCCCTGGTACCTGTTTACCATGAGCAGGAAAAGGAGGAAATGATTGCACCACTACACCAGACACATGTCTTCCAGTTCCCATTCTCAGTGGAGAGCCAGGTGCTTCAATAAGCATTATTGCAATTAGATTACAACTGAATGACTTTTCACTGTACATCAGCATTACCAACATCTGTGCTCAAGTTTATAACGCTTATAACCAGGGGTGGCTGGTGTACCGTAAGTTGGCTAACAGGACTAAGCCTTGCCAGTCAGTATAAGGTTTTTTATAAGATTTTTTTCCCATTTTTCTCCACAGTTTGTTCCAATTCGTATGCCCTAACCATCTCAGAGGAAAGCGCTGTCTGCCCTATTCCTCATACATTAGCTTACAGAAGCCCAGGCTAGTGTCTCTGTGACAGGGGAGGAGATATCTTCTCTCCCAGCTAGATAGCATGGCCTATATTGCTGTCTTGACTCCTGGCCATGGATAACTGTGGCATCATCTGGATTCAAACTCACGATCTTCAGATAATAGGGCGAACGTATTCTGCTGCGCCACTCAGAACATAGGTTTTCATTTTTGTCATCCAAATCAAATTATTTGCTGCTAAAGTTGGATTATTTTGGACTTTTGTGGAACCAAGTGCAACACCAGAAAATATAGAAAAGAAAAAAAAAATCCATAGAATGATATGAAGAAGTCTAGAATTTCTTTCTAGACTCTCTGTATTATTCTGATCATGTCATCAATGAGACTTTGTGATATAATGCATTGTTCCACTCTACTAATTTCATAATTGAGCTATTGACAAATATTAGATTTTAGCCTCCCATTTAATATCACGATCAGTGTTTCTAACATTTCTGCATCTCTCACAGATTCTGATTCATGCCACTCATTCTATATTCATATACTGTACATTATCGAGGACTTGCTTGTTATACTTGTTATACATGAGCTGTCATCCACTACAAAGCGTCTTCATGCACATTCTAGACCACAAGAAGAGATCTCTCGTGGTATAGACAACAAAATACAGCAGGTACAAAAGAGCAAAAGTTTCAACTTTTCACTTAACAATACCATCAGCATGTCTCAGTATGCCTTTTCACACTTAAACTGCTTCTTGATCAGCACTTACAGCTGCCGCCAGGATTATTTCTTCCTCACAGGAAGAAAAAAAGACGGAATTTAAAAATCGCCTACTAAAACGTCTGTGCCTCTCTTTATGTGGTTGTCAGGCCGAACTTTGCATCAGGCATTTTCTGTCTGTTCATGAAAGAAGGAGGATGAATAAGAGAACGAGAGAGCGGGGGAGAGAGAGAGTGAGCAAGTCTCTCGTACAGAGAAGTGTAATGTCAGAGCGAGGAGATGGAGGAGTGTAAGAGGAGGCCTCAAAGACATGAAAGCACCTCAGGCGCTGGCTGCAAGTTGCTTAAGTGACTGACAATGGCTAGACACGGGCACTAATCTGTGTGCCAGCTTGTGTGTGTGTGTGTCTGTGTGTCTGTGTAGATGCAGCTCTGTAGTGACAAAACTAGGAAGAACAATAAAGCCAGGAAGGCATTGCTTTGTGGAAAACAGTGTAACTGTCACTGAGACTGCATGAAGCGTTCTGATAATATAGACAGAGACAAGCACTCTAAACCTCCCAGTTCCACCACGAAGAATGAAATATCAAAGTGGAAATAACACAAACGGCAACAATAAAATGCAAGGAAGAAATAACACCAGCAATCAGAGTTGGAAAATTGTTGCTAGTGTATACGGGGTGTCCTAAAATTTCCATACATAGGGGAAATGAACACTTTTTAATAAAATGTAACTTTACTTACAAAACATCCTCTACATGATTGCCATTTCTGTGTAAACACATATGGAGACATCTCTCGCACTCGTGATGAACTCATGTTGACACATCTGATGTTACGCATGTAATTGCATGTCCATTGCATATCTTGCGACAACTTCCCGATCCAGCCATGAGAATGATTTCAATATGCTCTTCTTAAAGGCTATCTGAATGAATATATATATATATATATATATATACATACATACATACATACATACATAAACTAAGTATAAAAAATTTTGGAAGACATTTTGCTAAAAAGTGTTAATTTCCACTATGTATGGAGACTTTTGGGACACCCTGTATACACTATGTAGTGATATTATGATAACGAGTCAGAATTGGGTCTGTTGAAGTGTCACAGCACATGACAACAAAATTCTACTAATTTGACAACCGTCTTATTATTTTTATTACACCTTAAAGACATTGTGAGGTGTCTTGAATAAGGAATTAGCATCATCAGCCTGTCATTTGGATGGTGAATTTGTAATTTACCTTCAGGCTAATGATCTTTTTTCTTTTTTTTTTCTCTCTGTAAGTGATGCCTTGTTAACAAGATCAACACTCATTATCATTTCTGGGTTTCAGGGAGAAAAAAAAAAGACACATGAATTTTTTTTTCCAATGATGATTTCGATGTGAGACCTGTGGAGATGAATGTGTTTATAATACATGTTTATTAATTATAAACTAAAACTCTTCTGTGATAAAGCTTCCTGGTGTCAAATGATGTAGAGTTAATATTCATAATACAGAAACTACAAGAAAGGCTTTGTATTACTGGTATTATTCAGCCTTGGTTCATGTGGTTAAATTTTAAGATAAAAAGAATAATAATCAGTAGAGTTAAAACTCAAGTCAAATTAAAGGTCTTGAGACACATCTTGAGTATTGAGATATGTACTGTATTTAAGTATCATTTTAAAATATTTATTTATTTTTATATTTTAACATATTGCTACTACTGAGTCCACTATCTTTATAAAACTACTATTTGTTATTTTAAGTTAATTTGAACCTTTATCCTACCTTTATAAAATCAAGTGCACTTGTTTAGACAAACATCTTTTATAGATTCACAAAATTTAAAAAATAATAATAAATAAATATTGAATACTTTACCTCCAGTGCATTTGTAATTATTAGTCTAAAATCATTAAACAAAAGACTTATATTATATTAAATCATTTTTGATTCTTACTCAACTGGGCAGCTTTTGTACATCTTCCCTCAAAATAAACTAAGACAAAATAAAGCTGTATTAAAATTTGCGTTAATATGCATGAGGTATAAAATCCGGACGACCTTCTTTGGGTGTAAACAGGGCTCTTCATGGCAGGCCTTGTTAGCTAATATCAGATGGCTGGGTTCTGCCTTATGACAAATTCATTAAACTCCTCCACAGCTCGGCAATATCAGCCGAGACATCTGATAAATATTCCGCAGCCGTGTATTTTTCCTGCATCCGTAATTATCAGCCCACGCTTTTTCACACCGAATCAATTATCGCGTTTTGAAGAGCATTTTTGATCCAAAACATTTATTGACATGATCTCCGCAAACTGTGAAACAAACACAACATATCTCTCATCGGAGGATCTGTCAGGCGCTTTGCTTGGGCTTGAAGTCGCACATTAGCGAGCTCCCACACACACACAGACACACATACACACACATCATTTGGTCGTGTTGCATCGCATTCTCGCCACAACAGATGTTGGCTCCCACAAGCTCTCATAATTCCTTCCCCTGATGCAGACAGATTGGACGCCTGCTTCTTTGTTTTCAGCCACCTCATCTGGCTTGAGGCTGTTATCACAACGAGTCCCTCACCATTTAAAATGATAAAGCCTCCACTAACTTCAGTGACATATGGAGCTCTGAATGTCTAAATATTTCCACTTAATAAACTCAAACTGAGAACATGCGAGAGATGGATGCAGAAGTCTCGATGACCAAAGTCACGTCAAAAATAGCATGGATTGCACGTTTTTGTTATAAAATCTGGTTGAGAGCGATGGTTTCCCAGGGTGACATGCCAGATGCAAGAAAGAACCAGGGCTGCTCACGACACAGCTGGCAAATGAGAGAAAGAGACAAAGAGAGATTAAAACTAATAATTAGGCCAGCTAAGTGTATAGGAACATTTCATTCTGTTTTAGAACAAACAAACTCACACGTACTTATATTAATTATATTATATGCAAAGATTTCTTTTCTAAAAGCCACCCTTGGTGAGCAGAATTGGTGATTTAGGTCCAAAATTCACATCAGTATTTACATAGGGAAAGTTACTCATATTCAGAGTTGGGTTATGCACATGTTTGATTAAATTTTATGAGTCCGCGTATTCAGATTATGAAAATCACCTGTGTGTAGTTCATGCCTCAAAGGTTGCCAGATTTTTCTGGAGACAGGGTTTTTAACATCTTGTCTAGACCACTGCCTTTAAACACAAGCACAAAAAAAAGTCAGGGATAAAAATTCCAGACTGAAGACATTTTTTCTTTGCTGTGAAATGTCATATAATTTGATATAATAGCAATTTAAAAATGAAAAATAAAAATATATATATGATTATATATGAATGAAAATGGCAAGCGTTGAAATAAACATTTAATAGAATTTCAGTATATAACAATATATTGCTGCATAAATACTTCTACTTAATTTTAATGATCATATTATCATATTAATCACTGCAAATCTGGTCGAATTTAAAATAGCACTTGATCCAGCATATCCTATTATTTAGCAATTTTTTTTAATATCATGTGCCAGCAGTTAATTGTGGGCACAACTTATACAAAATTGAGGTAATTTAATTGTAATGTGTGCAGGGGATGTAGGCCGTTTTGCCACACTATACCCTTACAGAAAAGTCACATGAACTTCACATGTGGTTTTTAGATACTTCACGTTATGTTTCACACATTTTTTTAACATGTAGTGAATCCATTTTTATTTCACATGCAATTTTCACACATGATTCATTTCTTTTCACATAAATTATTTAAATTCAGGGCATGTGGTTTAATTTTTCAACTGTGATTTTCTCACATCCATCAATATTTTTCATACAGTATGTGATCACATGTTTGTCATGTGATGTCACGTGTTTATTTGAGTTCCCATGTGCAATTTCAGGGCATACCATGATGAAATGCACCTTCACATGTTTATCCACATGTAGTTTACGTATTCCTTACATGATTACATGTGAAATGTATGTATCTTTTCCATAAGAGTTTTTATATGCAAAAAAATATGTTTTCCTTATTTTCTAGAAGCAACATTTCAGTACTCTGACCTTCAACTGCATATGAAACTTAAAAAGCACAGTGTGTTTTTCTCCCTTCCACACTCCTGCCTGTCTTAAGCGGTGGGTTATCTGGCAGCGGCGGTGTTTAGTTTACTGGGAGCTGGCCTCAGTGTCGACAGACTGTTACCTGTGTGGGGGGTCTCCATTGTGGCTACATTAGCCCATATGGCCTGAGTTAGTTTCCATTGAAGCCATGGCCTAATTACGAGGCAGCGAGAGAATGTTCGCCGATGACGAGCAGCTCGCCGCGGTGTTTGCGCCTCATCCAACCCCTACGGTGAGTCGCACCTGTTCCCACTCTTTAAAAGCCCTCTTTCAGTTTAGCTCTTGGCTACAGCCACCAAATGACCTATCCAGGGGGCAATAACGCCTTTGCTGTTTAGCCCCGTCGTCAAGCTACGGAGTCAGCAGGCGCACCCTAATGCTAGACTGGGCCAGAGAATACAGCTGCTTGGCTTTATAGCTTTGAGCACATGCAAAGGAATTACCAACTTCACTATGGCTCTAGAAAAATTACATATTACACAAGCTTTGCATAGATAAAGATTTATCAGTGCCTAATACCCAAAGCACTATACTTTACTAATAAGAGTAAAAATTTGCCTCTGGAAAATATCATTAAATTAAAAGGTTTGAGGTTTGTCCTCGTAAGAACATTTTTTAAATCATTTGTTTAGCTGGTTCTGTGTAGTTCCTCATAGTCCTGTGTAATGTAGCATGACTTGATGAAAACATTATTCCAACACTCTAAGCCTTAAAACCATTTCCTCTGCTTTTGGACGTCATTGTTCCTTGTTACGGTGAGAGCAAGGTGACGTTACATTTCCGACCACAGCTAACATGTTCATCAAAGGCCTGTTCCTCTCTCTTTTTGGTGTCAGCACTTGTAAGGAAGATCAGTATGGAAATCTCGGTCGGCTGCCATGTCAGAAAACAAACACGCCGTAATTCGAAGGGGCTCCTGTCGTCCCCGCTCTCTTGTCCCCCCACCCCTATTACGTGGGGTGTGAGAGTGATGGTGGCAGCGTTCTGTGTTTTATCTGTCAGCTCCCTTCCACGGCGCATCTTCATAGCTCACATGGTGGTTGCTAACATCAAAGGCAGCGCACAGAGGTTGCTCCTGAAATGTGACAATTGTTTTCCTTTTTTTCTTTTGCATGGTGTGTAAATGTGCAGTGAGAATAGACTTTGACTCACTTTGCTCGTGGGCCATACCGTGACAGTGATGTGTGAAAAGCAAGAGAGAGAAAGAGTCGTTTGTTTCTTTTTGTTAATAAACAGCATGTTCCTGATAGCATATTTTTATAGTAAAGTTAAGTCATGTGATCCCTTTAGGGTTTCAGAAAATGGAAATAAAGTCATAAACTAAATGAAGTTTTCATAGTATAATACACCTTTAGATGATTGCACAAAACAAAAAAAGTTGCATGATTATCTTTAAAAGTATGCCGCAAAAGGAAGGGAATTTTGGTATATTGTATATCCTACATTGCCCTGCACTACATCCGTGGGATGCTGAACCTCCATTCAAACGTTCAAAAGCTATGTGTAATTAGCCAACATTACTGTGTGTGTGTGTGTGTGTGTGTGAGAGAGAGAGAGAGAGTGCAGTTGAAGCGATGTGGATATAAATGGTTGCGTGGGTGAGTTGCCCAAACATTTCCTGCTGCCAAGCATCAGCACACGTGGCTTCTCCCACTGCATTCTGGGAGCACAACAAAAGCTATTGATTGTCTGGGAGGAAGACAACTTTACAAAAAGGCCTCCTGTCGAGGGCCCCCAATGAAATAACGCCAAGGGTATACCACCATTCACACGATCTTAAACGCTCCCCAGCAAGTCAACTCAGCCTTCTGATTAGGCCAAGAACATGGCAGCGCTGGCTATTGATGTGGGCTAAAAGAGACACACTCAATGATAGCATTTATAAGAGTTGGAAAATCACTTGAATAACAAACGCTAAATGCCCTGCAACCAAGTTCAAATCATTGAAACAACGAGGAAAAAATGTGTATTGTGCTTGTTATATTTATTATTGCATATTTAGGTATTAGCCTACTTAACTGATCATTTGAACTCTGATTTATTTAAACTCACAGACCAATATGCCTATAAACAACATGAATTTGGACCATTAGGGCTCCAGTAAAAAGCCAGGATATTATTGCACAAATTTAAATATTAAGTTGAGTATTAAAATATTTGAATCATGTTCATAAAATAAATATGTGTTAAGGGGGTCTGTGGGATTGTGTTACAGGTAAAAGGGTCCTGGGCTACAAAAAACTTTTAGCTAAGCTAGTTAGATAGCTGTTAACTAGCTTAACTGCTATTAAAGTAGCTCACATTTGTCATTAATAGACATAAGAAGGATTTCCATATCTGAGTTTCAATATGCATTTTATTTAACAGAAGCTAAACATGAGAGAATATACCACAACAGTCAATTGTTTAGCTTAGCTAGTTAGATAGCAGTTAATTAGCTTAACAACTATTAAACCAGCTAACATTTGTGACAGGTAGACATGTGTAAGATTTCCATATGTGAGTTTCATTTTGCATTTTATTTAACAGAAGATAAACCTGACAAAATGTACCACAACAATCAAAATAGTTAGATAGCTAGCTTAGCATGGCAGTTCAGCTGCTAAAGTTTGGAGTATCATGTCATTTTCATCTTCAATAATTCAAAATTGTTTTAAAAGATGTGATAGGGTGATAGATTCATGTCATTTAAGTGGAAACACAAATTTATATATATATATATATATATATATATACATATATATATATATATGACCATGGTGGTGTTAACAAATTTGACCAAAACACAAATGGATATATTAGCTTGCCAAAAGAGTGAAAAAAAAAAAAAAACATTGTTTTGATTCGGATATTCAGACATACTTTAATAATTTAGTCAGTATGTCCTCTCTGAGCTGTCATTATTTATACTGTACAGTCCAGCGAATGTTACAGTATGTGCTACAGCAAAAAATAGACAGGAATTCCCACTGCCAGAAGCTAGATGATGCAGTATAGTGGGCTTCTTTCAGATTCAGGGCTTTGTCCCCCACACACACGCACACAAACACACAAACTGCCTTGGGCAGAGACCCATCTGTGTGAGGGCGCTGGCCTTGCTACATCTGCAGAGGCCTAGAGAAGGTGAGGGGCCGAGAGAGACAGAGAAAGAGAGAGGGAGCAAATTAAAGCTCACGGTGGGAAGCTTGAGCCCCTGGCACTCTTCTTATGCAACAGCTGCACCTACAACAACCATCATTTCACATCCTGACATATACGGCCAGCCGGGTGAGCGTACGGGCCAATGCCAGTGCAGACAGAGGGCGCACAGCGTGCCAGCCTTAAGCAAAACAGGTGTATGACATCCTGTTGCTAGTCTACAGGGGAAGCAGGGGTATGAGGCCGGATTGAGCCCACCGATCCTACTGAGGCCACTGCTGAAAATAACAAAAGGAGGTTAGGGCCGGGTTTGACAAGCTCATTGATAATATTTTAGATGAAGCAGGTCTGCGTGTTGACTGCAAATTGCCTCTAATGTCTTATGGCACGGGCTGCAGGCCACAGCCGAGAACAAAACGGGGCCATTATTTATTATTTCTCAGGGCGGGTGAAGATGCTGGCTCTCGCCACAGAGATGCAAGCCAGCATGGCACACATGGCACCATCACCTCTGCCTGTCTTCCAAAATCGTCCATATTAAAAAAGTCATCCATATGACAGAAAAGTCATCCATATGACATTTGTTGTGAATTGCTAAGATTTTCTTTCTACATAAATGCTATCTTTAAGTTATAGCAATGCTATACTTTTTTAAAACATGAAAATAGAAACCTATGTGTCCCAAAATGACAGGCCCAGGGTGAAATAAACAGACAAAATGGTATAGATCCATTTTCTGTTTTTGTAACTTACTTTTTTGATAATTTAGCATGTTAGCAAGATGTGTGTTTTTAAAAATGTCAAAAAATGATCCTTTCAGTGACACATCCCACATATCCTTAAGATAGATAGATAGATAGATAGTGTTTATATGAATATAAATATTAATATAAAATGCAAGTAACTTGTAAATCTATATTGCCTAATTTAGATGGATCTGTGAAGTAATAAATATTATAATTAAAGGTCAAATATTTTTCATTCCTTACTGGTACAAATAATAGAGAATTATATAGAAATTATAAAAAAATAGTTTAATCCATTGTCTCAGAGCAAGTGTATGATGTAGCTGAAAAAAAAAAACAGTTTGAAAACCTGCCTTCCTGTCTGGAATGTTTGCTTGTATTTTGATTGGCCTCTTGTTAGTCTTTTAGCTAAATCTATTTGAACCACAGAAAGTTTTGAAGGTGGAGCGTTGTGTACATGGGTGGAAATGGGGGCAGGCTCAATGAGTAAAAAAGTCATTAAAATCCAGCCATTTAACCATTAGAGACAATTTTTCCAGAAATCTTGACTAAAACACCTGTACTTTAACAAATAAGGAAGTAGATACTCAATAAGTAGATACTTCTCAAAATAAGCAAACTGAAAGTTGTCTTTGCTGTCTATTGGATTATGGATTATGGGCCATGATTCCTACTTTCCATTTCAGAAAAGGTGTGTCCAGCTTAACATTATTGAACAAGGTATTAAAATGGTAAACAATGCTCCCTTTCTTCACATATTAAGGAAACCGAATGTCTTTCTGTCACTCCCGGGATGCTCGCAACATCATGGCTCTTACTTTATCTGACTATTCAGACGCTGCCATGGTGTGAGAGTGTTACTCGCTGTTCTCGGTGTGTGACAGTTGGGAGTGTGAGGAGATGGCGGAGGCGCAGCAGTGATGAGGGGGTGTACGGAGGGTAAGCTGATGATGATAATTTAGGTGGCAGACGCCAGTTTTTCATCATTAGGCAGCACAGTCCTGCTGCTCAGGTTACGACACGTCCAGAACACATGCTGGCTGTGTCAAATGAGGCAGTTCAAGCCCACCTGATGCACACACATACTCACATACACACACACAAACACACACACACACACACTTACACACAATTACATGACACACTGCGTCCCTAAGGCCACACCGCCACACACATGCACACCTGGCCCTCTTTTAGCACCTAAACTTCACTTATTAGATTAATAACAAAAGTGGAAGTCGTGGCAGTTTAAGGCACCGTGGGCTCTCATAGCTGTGCCAGCTCTCTCTGCATAATGACAGCACTTTATAGATGAGAGCTTCACTGCATTTTTAGACTCCTACTTAAATTACCACTTAACCTTAAACTAAACCAAATGAGGAGTCCAAATATAGATAAGGTTAAAGTGACCCTCATTTTTCTTTCATAAGCTGGAGCATTTTATAGCCAGTTTCTAAACTTAAAATTGCAAATCTTCATTTGCTCTAGTTATTGAAAAAAGCTGTGCAATTTAACTGTATCAGATTCACACGCGTGAAGCATAGTGGGTTGTATGATAAATCGCAAATGTCTAAAGCGTGGATTGGGATTCGCTATCTGTTACATACATGTAATGTTGATCAGACCATAGACCTCAGATGGATTTGACACTTCTTTATGATGGAAAATATAACTCCAATCCAAAATAAAGAATAATTGCATCTCATTTTAGAGAAGGAACTGCCAGTAAGATCTGTTTTCAGTCTGATGCATCTGCATCTCCCACACAGACACAATGAAAGTATATAATAGCATTACAGTTTGCGCAAGCAACTTTTTCTCCAACATAAAAGTGAATAAAATGAGAACATACCAACAGATTATGGTATCAGGTATTTTCTAGCTCAAGTAGAAAGGCTTATTACTTCACAATATCAAAGTAAGGCTTAGTGCATTAGCACTTAAGGGACACTGGAGCAGCAGGCAGTAGCATAGGACTGCTTCGTTTAAGAGGACACAAGGTAACTTTAACTTTACAATGCCTTGTTTTGCAAGGATAAGGGGAAATTACAGACTTTTTAATTCACTGTCCACCTTCCAAAACCACATGCAACTCTCCCTTTAGCCCACAAAACTCCCCATCTGCATATTGGAACAAATTAACAAAGCCAGCCCAGGATGGCACACTGATGATCCATCTACTCCACACAACTGTTTTGGTCACTGTGTCATTCACCTATAGGCCCGATAGGACCAATGCATTTGTAGCGAGATTGGCAGAAAAGTCCTATCTCTTGTGGCGAAATCAAGTCTGCAAAAATGCACACAAGTGGAAAAAGTCATCCAACGTGAAAGCCCAAACTGCCGATTCAGACATGGCAGGCTCGGCCGCTTTTAATACCCCATCACCCAGAGAGAGATGGACGTCTACTCCACTCGGCAAAAGGTAGGTATTTTTCCTTTTTTTTGTTGTTTACTGCGGGAAAGAGGGACACAGAGGAGTGGGCAGATGCAGGTGCCAGCAGTTAGTATTAACATTAGCAGTTTGTACAAGTCAGCCTTGAATGATGGGAGATTAGAAGCTCTGGCAGAGGCTGCAAAGATCCCTGATGTACTCTGACTAATACACACCGGCTGGTCACTCAAAGAGAGAGAGAGAGAGAGAGAGAGAGAGAGAGTTGAGCCAGACATCGTTTTAGGCCCAAATGTACTCCACTTGAAAATGCTAGAAGTTATTTACTCTATTTCATAACAGATTGATATGACAGTTCCTAGGCTCTTATTTACAGTCTGTGACTTAAGGTAAGATAAGATTTCCATCAATATTTTCTTGGGGAAAGTTTCTTGTATTCAACTTGGATTTTTTTTTTCAGTATCAACTCCTCAGTTCAACTTTAAATAATGTGTAAAACACTGATGACCTTCCTGCCTTGTGCACAGTGTTCTTGGGATAGGTTCCAGATCCATCATCTGACATGGATAAAGGTGAATGAATAATGAACTAAGACAACCTCCTATATGTTCTCCTCATGAAACAGTTCAGGTTGTTGTCTTTTGTAATGATTTGTAATTCTTAGTAATGCTATATTTTTTCCATATGGGTTGATATTACAATGAAAAGGGTAATAACTGTAACAGTGGATCTGTGATTTGTTGTAGACACATTTGAAGCTGTGTTTTGGTGTTTTCTGATGAAATTTTGTTCAATTGTGGTTATAGGCCATGACTTCATCGTGGGTGCATGGCCCTAAATGACTTCTGTGGTATTCATTACTGTATACATTACACACTTCAGATTATCTGAAAATCACACTAAAAATAATTCACCAGAGCCATGAAAATGGGTTCAATGAAAGTTTCAACATAAATGAACCAAATTCTTATTCTGAAAAAGGAATATGGCGAATTTTGTCTTGTAGCTACATAACATTTTTGCGTTCCATATGTTCCAGATCATTCCATATTCAAAATCGCTAGCTTACAAAAATAATGTGCTATACACACATTAATTTAATTTAATTTATAGTGATTTCTTAGCTATATAGCTTTGTTTTTTTCTGTAAACAGTAGTGTAGTTGTGTTTAGAATATACAATGCGATATACAAACAAGGGAAAGCAAGAAAACCCATACATCTACCCATACGTTCACATTCTTAAGAAGAGATTTGATATACAAGTAGAGTTCATACACACACTCTCGGTCTCCCTCTTTCTCTTCCCCTCACACACACACACACACACACAAATGTGAGCCAGGTTGTGCTGCTGTACAGAACAGTGGGAGCATGGACAGGGAACAAAGAACAGGCTGGGATAAATTATCACCTTCTGAGTTCGTCGGTAAACAAGTAAATTGCCATGGAACAGGTGTTGGCGAGGGAGCGGGCCCTTGACAATAATCACCTTTTAGGAAGGCATCTGCCTCTCTTTTAGAGCACTAAAGTACTGCGTCGGAAAATAAAAGATTAAAGTAATCAAATAAAACACACGAAAGAGATATTTCACAAGGCGGAACGACATAGCACTGGCCCACAGGTGAGCTCTTAAGAAATGCAGACGGGTTAATGGTCAAATAAAAGAAAGATATGACACCATTAAGGGCTGGAAATGACAGAGCCAAAATGCAGATGAAGACGAGGATGATGGGAGTCTTATTACCAACAGACTTTGCTCTAGATTAGCTCTTTATGAATATTCTCTCTAGGTCCAACCCCTGCACAGAGAACTGCGTAACTGTGTACACTTGTACATTTTGAGATGTCAGTACTTTGTGTGTATACTGTATATATCCCAGCTGGGATCCACCACCATCTCGTCTCATCTTTCTCTTTCTTTCTTTCTTTCTTTCTTTCTTTCTGTCTGTCTCTCTCGCTCTCTGTATGATTACCCAGAATGCCCCAGGTGTTTTCTTTCCCTCTTGTCCACATGGCCGTTGTGGATTAGTAAATGTCCAGGTGCGCACTCGTGTTCTGTCTCTCTCTCATCCCCAGGTGCTTCCATTTACATGTGTGCACATTTGTGTGGTAATGAATGTGTGTGTGTCCAGGTGCGTGTGTGTGTATGAGAGTGTGTGTGTATGTGTGTATGTCTTCTGGCCCATCCATATGGTCATCTGGGGCATCAGGCTTGCCCAGGTGCAGCTCATGACTCAAGTACAGCAACAACTCGTGTGTGTGTGTGTGTGTGTGTGTGTGTTATGGTCAGTAGCTTTAGCTTCATATCTAAGTCCATAAAAGCTAAAAATATTTCAAGTGGGTTATTTTTTGTTAGCTATTTGCTTGTTATTTGTTTAATGGATACAAGAAAGTTTTTATTATTATTTGTAGTTCTTATTACGATTTAAATGGGGGGTCTACATGACAGTTACATAGCATACATAAACTCATTGTCCAATTTCAGCAATTATGGGGCCATTTTATTTATTTATTTATTTATTTTTAATTTTCTGAAGTCTTACTAAAAATGGAGCAGTAATAAGATAACTATATATATATATATATATATATATATATATATATATATATGTATATATATATATATACATATATATATATATATATATATATATATATATATATATATATATATATATATATATATATATATATATATATATACAGAGAGAGAGAGATTTTACCTTGAGGGTAGCAAACTCAAATTAAAATAAAAATGAAAAATAAACACTTTCACATATAGGAGGATACCCAACCATGTGATGCCCTGTTTCCATCAGTACTGTTTGTATTATGCATTATGCATATAATAGTGATTTTTAGTTCTGAATTTGTATTATGGTCAAAGGGACGACCACTGATAAGCACACTCTTACAGGAAAGGTCAAATCTAGAAGAGTCCTTAAGGGTTTTTCAGTTGTCCCATGGTTGTTTTATGTAGAACCATACAACATAGTGTTTCCCTATCCTAGAACCCCTTTCAAGAACCTAAGAACCCTTTAAGAAACACTTTGAAGTAACCTGCAGTGTAATGATCAGAACATCTATCCATGCAGCCATTTTCCACATCAGTTATCCTACACAGGGTCGCGGGGAGCCTGGAGCCTATCCCAGGGGACTCGGGGCACAAGGTGGGGGACACTCTGGATGGGGTGCCAGTCCATCACAGGGCACAATCACACACATGGACAATTTGGAAATGCCAATCAGCCTACAGCGCATGTCTTTGGACTGGGGAGGAAACTGGAGTACCTGGAGGGACACCCCTGAAGCAAAGGAAGAACATGCAAACTGTGTGCACACAGAGGAGTCGGGATTCAAATTCTCCAACCTCGAAGAGCATGAAGGTGTATTTGCTGGGAGATTTTCCCACATAATTGTGAAACCCTTTTCTTATGATCTAAGGTCCATATGATTATAATTACATTTGTTAACCATTGTATCCAATAATCAGAGAAAAGCTATGATCTAAAATTAATGTTATGTTGGACTGAATTGTAAAAGAAAACAAAACAAAACAAAACCAAGCTAATAAAAATGATAGTAACACTTTATTTTAAGGAACACATATAAGGGGTTAACTAAGGTCCTGTTATATACTCAGTAAAGCCCCAATTAGACACTTGTAAAAGATTTATTCACTATGTATTAGCCTTTATTCATAATAACCTGTATTGCTGCATAACTAGACATTTTTAGATGCAATTATTTCATTATTAGTTGTGATAATGCACAATAAAATGTTATTAAAACCTTGTTAAACAAATTATTGAGCAAGAATTAATAACCTAAATGTCCATGTTAGTCATTTAGGTTATAGGTGGCCTCAAGTGACTGCAGCTTATAGCTTCAAGAGCTAGTAAAAGCTGAATAAGTCGCTAATAATTTAATACGTGTTCCATCTTCTATAGCAGAATTTTAGTTCATAACAAGGTTGTGTTTATAAAGAATTATCACAGCTAATGATTATTAGACATTTTTACATAGCAGATCGCTAGTGATATACAGTAGCAGTACAAGTCATTATGAATATAGTCTAGTACATAGTGAATAAACATTTTAAACATGTTGGGGGCATAAGTTTACATACACTTTGCAGAATCTGCAAAATGTTAATAATTAAAAAAAATAAATAAATAAGAGAGAATTTATTTATTTTATTTATTTATTTATTACTTTATTAATTTTTTTATTTAGTACTGCACTAAATGAGCTAAAGCAAAATTTTACATAAGCTTGATTCTTAATACTGCGTGTTGTTACCTGGATGATCAATGACTGATTTTATGTTTTGTGATAGCCCTGATTTGTCCTGAGCAGTTAAACTGCCCACTGTTCAGAAAAATCCTCCCAGTCCCGGCTATATGATGTTGAGATCCATCTTTTCACACTGAGGACAATTGAGGAACTCATACACAACTATTACAAAAGATGCAAACATTCACTGATGCTCATGAAGGCAACACACTACATTAAGACCCAGGGAGGTATAAAATTTTGAACAGGATGATTGGTGTAAATTGTTATTATTTTGTTTAAAGATCTTATTTTTCATTTAGTACTGCCCTTCAGAAGCTACATAAGATATTTACATGTTTCCCAGAAGACGAAATATATATTTTTTTAATTATTAACATTTTGCAGATTCTGCAAGGCATATGTAAACTTATGACCACCACTGTAAATGTCCAGTTTGAGCTTTATTAAACAAATAACAAGTGCTTAATTAGCTCCTTATAGTGTTCCTTAAAATAAAGTGTTACCAACATTTTTGTTCTTATTATAATGAGTGATACCTCTTGGGCTTAGTAACTGATGGAGTAGTCACTTTCAGGGAGGGCTTATCACTAAACCTAGACATGCTGCTAATTCCAATTCTTGCTTTATCTTTGGCCGTCTCGTCTGCCTTTGTCATATCAGATGAAATGGGACATTGGCTTAATTAGCCACAATTCTATTGTGGTAATGTTACTAACTTTCAACTAAGACTATTATCAAATATTTAAAAAGCTAAATGCTAGATATTGGCTTTAAAATCATTACATAACATATGTCCAGGCACCAAAATGTCCATGTGTACACACTTGCAGCCCACTGATTTAAATTTAAGTTTTGCCTCAAAAATATCTTATGATTTAGCTTTGCTAGGTTTCCTTCATAAACCTCTAATATGAGAATGGCAGTCTGACTTTATTTTAACTGTAAAATACTGTAGGAATAATTTAGCTTATAATACAGATTTGAAAATGGTTTCTATTTTTATTTTTCATCTTTGCACCAGGCTGGATCTTTGTCCATTCAGAATACTCGTAAAAGGAGTTTCATGAACAATATTGAAACTCTTATATGTACGTCTGTCTCTGTGGATTTAGTGACATCCTGAACACTTCAGAGAAATCTGATCAGTGACTGGCAGCTCCTTAATGGCACAGCAGAATTTCCTCTCAGTCTGAGGTACTGATGGAGCTGTTGGCCTTTCTCACCTCTCTCAGTGCTCTGAAGGTCACATGTCACTGGCACTAGTTGCCCCAGATCAGGGGCAGGAAGGCAAGTGGCTGGTACCCCTGAGAGGTCAATGCCTGTCCAGGAAAGGTCAGTGCATTGACCTAGACTGCTTTTCCTGGGGAAAAGGTGCCGGGGATATCAGCGTGTGAATGTTGACAGCAGGGTGGAGGCAGGAAGAGGAGAAATTGTGAGTAAATGCTGATTTATCCATCTGACAAGGAAACCCAGGTATCCAATATCCCACTGACCTGTTATGTGTGCTGTTTATTCTGGTTTCACATGCACATTTAATAACTAATTTAATGCTAACAGGAGTCAAAAGGTAGTAATGATGAAGTGATGACAGATGGAGTTAGACAGAAAAGAAAAAGAAAAACACAGAAGGTATTTGAAAGATATTTCTTCATATGTGTTCATTATTTTTTTTTTCCAAACAGTTCAATGTAAACGTATGAACAGTGAAAAAAAAAAAAGGTGGGAAGGGGGGGAATGAAAGCCAGAGTTGACAGAGGAAAGGGAATGAGAGAGTGAAAGAAAGGAAAGGTGTAGATGGGGTTTGGAGGAGAAGATGCCTCAGATGTTGATATCGATGTTGTTTCTTTAGATTTAAAGCGAGGTATTCCCCTGAGTGCCCCTCAGGCTAAGAAATAGCTTTTTTGCCAACTCTTCAACTCCACTCTTCAATTTAGCCAGTTTTCACTGAAATATAGCTTGGAAGAGGATGTCTGTAACTCGATGACTGTTTCAACTGATACACACGGCAAGACAAAAAAACATCACAAAGATTGATTTTTATATCCATTAGTTTCCCTGAGTTTCCGCCCAACACTGTAGGCCATCTTCGCTCACAAAATTACAAGTGGCAAAATAGAAACATTCGAGAGCCCATGAAGGTGTGAAAGATGTTTAGCTGGTGAGAAGATTTGGGAAACGTGTCATTCGAGCTTGTGCAAGGCTACCATTATGAGCAGGAAATATCTATCAACCGTCAGTGCAGGCTAAAGCACGAAGAGGAAGAGGGGCTGTGTGCTGCCCAGAGCTTGGCCTGTACACTTCTGTCAGCTTCGTTCAGGATCAGCGGCCTGATCGCTTCATGATGTGGGCTCGAACAGGCCTGAGCTGCACTAACACAACTCCACTGGTCTCCACCGACTGCCTGTGGTGAGATCCGGACCTTTTTACACAATGCAAAAAAAGCTGCTCCTTAATCTAAAATGAAGGGTTAGAGTTTCAGTGGGCTCGGATTGGCTTTGATATTAAATATAACAAGGGGAAACTCCACTTACAGAGGCTGTGCAGAAGGCAGTTCCAGTTATAATCAGAGATCAGGAAACGTGGGAAGGAGATACACATCTCCAGGCAGCTGCCATTAGGCAGTAAAACGATAAAGCAGCTTAGACCTGAGCAAGATTTTCCGTTTCCTCAAGTCTGTATCTACATCAGTATCTGTTCATTTATGTTTTTATCAAACCGCAACATGGCTGCTCTGTAGATTTACTTTTTTTTTTCTATCTGGCAGGGCTTCTTTCCTCTTTTACAGGACACTGTTAGATTTGTCTTTCTTCATTTCTCAGGCATGAGGAGGGACGTGCGCTGTAAACGTAGCGCGTAGGTGGGATGAGATGCACATTCATGACCCCGATATCTCTCAAAGGCACCATCTATTTCTTCCCCATCTCTCGCTCCCTCTCTCACTCTTTATGCTTTAAACGTCCTTGTGGACATCAGACGATCTCTTCATGTGCTTACGAAGGGTTGTTATCCTCAGGCTGAACTGTTGCTGCTGCAGCCACTGCTGTTGTATTGGGCTGATGTTTTCACCCGCATATCCTCCAGCCTCTTTTCATCGCTCCTATCACAGGCTTCATAAAGAGGATCACGCTCACTGTTTCATGTGCACTGATGGCTAGCAGATGCAGGGTGATGAGAGAGAGAACCCCAGGCCACTCCTGTCCTAACAGCAGGCTAAAGGGGCCTAGACACTGGTATTGGGTGTCAGATGAAGAGCGGAACAGACATTCTGAACACAACAAAGCTTCTCTGCTAGCAGGACAGCTGATTATCAGCCCTTATCAAATATGGTTGCTTTGGTAGTTGTGTTGTCAGAGAAATAATTGACTGTAACATACTACTTGGTGGCACAGCAGGTAGCGTTGCCGCTTCACAGCTCCAGGGTTCCTCTTTCGATTCTGAGCTCCTGTTTGTGTGGAGTTTTGCAGGTTCTACCTGTGTCCTTGTCCAGCTTCTTCTGAGTTTCCTAAAAACATGCCGGTAGTTGGACTGGTTATACTAAGCTTCTCTTAGGTATGAATGGGTGTGTGAATGTGTGTACATGATGGACTGGTGTCCTGTCCAGGGAGTAATCCCGCCTAACACACAGTATTTCCAGGATAGGCTCAGAATCCACCCTGCTCAGGATAAAGCAATTATTGTAAATGAATGAATAAATGAATGAATAAATGAATGTTACTTCTCATTGTGAAAGAACTGGACTGCTTAATTTTTTACACATGACTCTGATTGATAATCTACTTATAAACACGTAAAAAGGTCAAGTGGATTCTTTGAATGCCACTTCAAAACCTTGTTTCCTCTGTCCCCAAAGCCTTGAAAGATTGACAGCCAATGGAATAGTGGGAACAATGCAGATTTGGGAGGAAATCTTCAATAAACCAGCAAAACTAACACGCGGCACGTTGAGCGTGTGATAAGGAGGCGAGAGCAGATCTGTGCTTCAAACAGCACTCCCCGAACGCCATGCTGCCAGAGGCGTTTTTGGCCAGGACGTACCCTTGCTACATGCCAAATGCTGTTCGGACCAAAAGAAATAAACGCAGCATTCGCAGTAATCCTGCTAGTTCAACCTCATTCCTGTGAAATCTGGAGAAGAATACATACTCCTTACGAAAACCCCCAAGCTTTCCACCATTCAGGCTAAAAAAAAACGTCCCGCCATTTCCCACGTCGCCAGCCGTTTTTGTGCAACTGGACATCTTATGGTGCCCAAAGATACTGAAAGATGGACAGCTTGTCGTGCAGAAGCTTCTCTCTCTCGCTCTCGTTCTCCAGTTTTATGGTGTTTCGGAGCCAGCTGGCTTGCGGAGAAAGAAAACGGGATGTAAGCTCCTTATTGCCGAGTCGTGGTATTTGCTTTCCACCAGGGTTGAGTGTACTCATTATGCGATGTTCGCAAGGCTTCCAGTGCTAATTGGTCTTCCAAAGAACACAGAGAAGACTCTTGAAAAATATGACTGCAGGCGATAGAACATAATTAGGACGATTGCCACCGTAAGGAGCTCAAATCTGGCCCTGCCACTAGCATGAGCAGATAAACATGGCTATCCACAGTGCTTTTTCTCTGAAGTATTTGCATTTGATCAAAAATTGCATAAAAATGAAACATTGAACATATTAACCCAGAATGTAAATATTATCTTTTTCCTTTGCATAATGCTTTATTGGTATTTGTTAATTAAATAAAGGATTAGAGGATTAACAGCACTATAGGTACTGAATTCTGTAAATGTCGAGCTGAAAATCATTTTAGACTTGGACTCTGTTTCAGCATTGCTTTATGATGTGTTACATTAATAACCTTTAGGCTTTTTTTCTGTTCTGCCGTGCATAATTGGTCTGCCCTATTCATCTGTGTTAATGTAAAACTCACATGCAGCATGAACCTGTGTTTACTCAACACGACATTTCAGTGACTTTTCTCTAAGTGAAGGGGTAGAACACTGCTCTTGGTGCTCTACAACCTGACAGGCTTGAGTTCAAACTGCGATATAACACAGTCCTGTCTAATAAAGCATGCTCTTTGAAAGTATGAACACTACATCTGGCTATGTTAGAGTAGAGATATAAAAAAATGCAAAGGTAAAGGACAAGTCTTGGGCTTAGCATCTGGATTATGATGTAAGGGATCACGATGTGATTTTTGTTTTATTTTTTCAATATGATGATTTTAACTAGTGACAGCTCTTCCATAAAGACTAACTGGTATATGATGAATATCTCACATCAGTACACATGTATGTTGTGTAGTATATGTGCTTTATTTCATTCTTTCTCCTTCAATAGCCAGTTAATCCTGGTCAGGGTCATGGTGGATTTTTAAACCTATCCCAGAAATAAGGATTATTATTATTATTATTATTATTATTATTATTATTATTATTATTATTAGTGTTATGAAGTTTTATTAAATCTATTAAGTTATATACGTTATAGCCATAGTGTACCATATTATATTATGAGATTTAATATTTAAAATAATTATTATAATGAAGGTACTTGTAACTGAAATGTCCATATAGATTTATTTATTTATTTATGTGTGTATGTTTTATTGGTATATTTAAATTCTGCCAACCAAACATCAGTCAGTTTTGGACTTGCTGTTTTTTTTTAATCCATACCTCATTCAACAATTTTTATTAAATTAAATTTTATTTGATATCACATGAATTAGGTTGCAAAAATGCCATGAAAGCTAACTCCTTTAACGCTGCTAAACCTAATCATAACCTTCAGAATGTTTCCTATGCATTGAGTTTTCTGATTGAGACTGTTTTGATTTTTTTATGGAAAAGGCAAAAAAAAAGGGGGCAATAAACACAATTCACATCACTCAAGACTGGCCATGTAATTGTTGTTGCACATGCACCCATTGACTTACAATAACAAAGCTGCATTTCTTTGTTGCATACTTAACAGGATTATTTTTTATCCTACAGTTGTTCTTTTGAGTTCCAGTCTTCTTCCAGCCAGGCTCATGTCAAACACTAGTCAACAACACCAAAGCCTGGTTTGGAAATGACAAAAGGATGAAAAATGCAATGTCTTGTGTCTGAACCTTGTGTCTCTGATGGAAATCATGGGGGGAGATCTCATTCATAATGCAGGTAGGCAGCGCCTGGCTCCAACGCACTGGAGGATATCATGGCGAGAGTGACATCGAACAGGCAGTGCCCTCTCTGCCACGCTTGACTGGAGATTCCAGAGGGCCACACCACCCTGCGTCCTCTTACCGCCTGGCCTCAGAGGCCAAACCGAGACCTGGATGACCTCCAGGGGAGGGCTGGAGAGACAAGGGTAGGGAGGAGTACAAAGTGTGTGTGTGTGGTTTTGTGTGTGTGTAAGAAGGGGACAGGTCTGGGCATCTGCCCGTGAGAGCCAGGGGCTTTTCTGGCAGTGACTGCAGGCTGCGGCACATTCTGACAGAACAAGTGTTGCATGAGATGCGACGCTGGGTCTCAGAGATCCAGGAGCAGGTGTTGTTCATCGGCAGCCGCGCTGGAGCGGAGACCCCTGAGCACACCAAACGCCGGGCCAGGACCACTTCGCCATACACACACGCGCTCATACATGCACATGCACACGTACCTGCATACTAAGACACCCTAATGATAATGGATTCAAGGCGATTAGGCAGTGAGATACTAATGAATCAGAACACACGAGCACACAGGGAATCACTGAACTGCTGGCTAGAAAACAACACTGAAGGTGCAAATGTAGCTTTGTGTTAACGTTTTTCAGGATATCTGACTGGTTAAATGCAAATGAAGTGAATTTGCATTCAACTTGGTATACAAGTATAAAGCACTAAAATGCATATTCTTCTTAAAATCCTGATACACATTCCCCTCATTCGGCAGCCCTCGCTGGACAAATCTCTTTGGTATGGGAGAAATCTTGGCATCCTCGGATCAGTCATGGCAGCGATACATGGCAGAGGGAGACAGTCCAAAGCCCACAGCACCATCCACTAGCCAAAGAATCTGCTAACCTGTGGTTAACCAAACTGTGGTGACAACAACTGTTTCTAACTATGTGAAATTAGGCTACTTTTCTCACTAATGAACACCCACAGGGTGTAAAACTCGTATTTCTCTATATCGTAATTATTGTCTTCCTTATGTTAAGTTTTACTTAGGTTGGAAAACTGCACATTAGTAAGTGACCATGATATTTGTTCATTACAAATAACTTTCATTTTCCTTAGTAAAAAAATGTTTGCTTTGCTTAGAGCCACAGATTTGTAGAGTTAAAAAGTTTGCATTCCCCATGATTTTTTACAATTTGTCTACAATTTATGTATCTTTTACATTTATATATTTATGTATGTATGTATGTATGTATGTACGTAAGTATATGTGTACTATATGTAAGTATCTTGCAACAAGATGAGTCAAAAAAAAATAAGACAAAACAGATTGCCATGACCCTCTCTGGCTCCAGACCTGATTTGAAGAAGGCAGTGTATGACAGCTTGCAGAGTGAGAACAGATCTGTCAGAAAGAATGTGGAGTGTGTGTGGGGGCTATGATGGGGCCAAATAATAAACTGAAAGGATCCAAAAGCTTCTCCGGAGGATATAAAGGAGATTGGACACAGTTATAATAGCAAAGGTTAGGCATACAAGTTGTTAGAGATTATTATTATTATTATTATTATTATTATTATTATTATTATCAGTAGTACTAGTAGTAGTAATAGTATAGTAATAATAAACATTTGAATTAATAATTCATAGTAAACATTTGAATTAATTTTTTCCCCACTCTTAATATCTTAATATACATTACTGGACTATTTTTATTACTAGGGATAATGAAGGCACATCTGTGAAACTGTAAATCAAACGTCATGTTGCTTTAGCTAAAGAGAATCAACATTGATTTCTAACCCAGGACACAATATATAATTTATGACTTCTGATTATAAACCCTAATAATAATCCAGATTTTGGTAAAAAAAAAAAAACTAGTAAAATCGTGTACATTTCTCCCCTTAAAACTTATGGACCACCATGGCTAGAAAATCAACTAAAAAAAAACACAACCATCACTCCCATAATTTTTCATGTTATATGTGAAAAAGCTATATGATAATAAAGGAGGAAAAGTCCAGTTCCATCCATTCATAACACTAACATATTGCTTACACTGAGACTTAATGGATGACATGGAGGTGACATTTATTTAATAGGTGCAATTAAAAGTCAAGGCTGTTAGTGTTCAATCATAAAATATACCATAACACTGTCATTCCAGATCTATGCTGTTTGCAGGCATTGTACAGATCATACACTTAAAGACCTGTCAATGTCCAGCAAAACCCGAGTCTGAGCTGGTGCCAGTAAGCGAACCTTTACCTAGCCAGAATCTGATCCGGTGGCTGGATTTACAATAGTTCACTATGTTAAGCTTAAGCAAACTTTCTGGTCAGCCATCATTAGTGTGTGCGGTATTGGCAGCCTCGTTATATTTTATAGTAGTGCTCTGTAAAAACTATCAGGACCATTGCTGGACTATATGTCAGAGTAATGGCCAGAAAACCAGGTCTTTCCCTCTCTCTCTTGCTCCCTCTCTCATTCCACCTCTCAGTCTTTCTCTCCTGAGTTTCAGCCTAACCTTCCGGCCCATTACAGCTCATTGTAGGATGGGGGTGAAGAATAATTGCATGGCTGGGTGACAGGCCATCTATCCATGTAGACCCATGCCGTTTCCTTCAGGAGCGCTGCCCAGTAATAGCAACATGCCCTGGAACACAAGCTGGAAAATGTACCTCATACCTGCCTGGATGTTTTTAGGCCATTAAGAATATCCTGCCATCTATATAAACCTGGAGACTGGGGGGGGGCGGAGATCTCACTCACCTTTGCTGTACTCTAAGTGGCCAACATTTTGATAGATCCATGACTAGTCTTCTAAATGCCTGTTTTCTTTCTTTTCCATTTCCAGTCCCTCTCACTTTGTCTCTGTCTCTCCACCATTTTCTTCTGATATATATATATATATATATATATATATATATATATATATATATATATATATATATATATATATATATATATTGGAAAGCGGAAGACATCTTTTAAATTGCCTGTGGAGATGTAAAGAGGAGAAGATCCATCACCTGCAGATAAAATGACTATATATCATTAGGCCTGCTGTCAATTTTACTGTGACTACTGGATTTTTAACTCACATTTTAAAAAAGCAGCAAAATATATAGTATATTAAACTGCACCTCTTTATAAAAGAATGTTAGGTTCTATGGTCTATAGTACGTGTGCATTTTATATGTGCGTTATAAAATATTAAAACGTTTTTCTTGCCTTTTTTATTGTATACTTTCAGCTTTATAATCTTGCCTATGAGCTATTAATTTGTCATCATGATTATTTCAGTGATTTTTCTACCACCAGATAATTTTAACATCTAACAGTAAATCTGATTGAAGCCCAGCTCAGTCAACATTGACTCGTAGGAGAGTTGTGTCTGTTATCAAATGGCTTATCGACAATGTATGAGTCAGACACATGGACAAAACCTGCCAAGCTCATTAATAAAGCCACAAATACAACACTATTAACCATTGCATGAAGCAAATGTTTAATAGTAATATTTATAATATTAATCAGCAATGATAGTCTATAGCCTGATTTATCTCTGGTGGCATAAGCTAGAACATATGTGTGCATTGGCCTTTCTACCTGAAGAAGCTTTCTCTTCCTCTGGTGGTCTGGGATGGAAAGGAGGAGAGGAGGAGAGGAAATAATAACGCAGCTGCCGCAGGTGGAGAGAGTGGGAATCCCGTGGGAATCTCCACCGTGACAACCAATGTTCCCGGGAAAGGGAGGCTTGCTGGAACTTTTCCCTCTAATAGACACAAATGGGCTCACTTTCCTCCTCTTTTATGAGACATTTTGTCTTGAGAGTGGCTGGCTGAATCCTCTGTGACAGCCTCTATTGGAATCTGCAGGAGTGCTATAGATATCGTTTTCTGCACTGCGCAGCCAATCCTGCAGACAGCTGATGCATACATATTTGCCTATAATATGGTCTGAAATAGACATCCTGTCTCTCTCTATCAATGTATGATTGTCTGATTGTATAAAGATGGGTATGAATGAATAAGGTGAATAAGGACAGAAGAAAGATAGAGAGAGAAAATATCAGATTTATGTCAGAGTAGACCTGGTTCACTGTAGTTAACAAGAACAAAAAAATCTGGGCTCTCTCACAAGAAAGGAATGGCTCAGACCTTTCACTTGATGACAAGCATCTGAAAAACTTGCGTCTTGTCTCTTGACGTGTGTGTGTCCCTGGAGAGGCTTTCATGTCACACCTGGTTTGGTGTATTGGCTTGAGTATGTCTCATGACTAATGCTTTCATTCCAGAGTGCTTAGACTCCAACATTTTACATGTCTGCAGAACAAAATGAAACAATATATTAAACCATAAAGTTGTAACTTGTAGCTTTCTTCAGAGCTCCTATCTGTCTGTTTTGTCTGAGGTTTTTTTTTTTGGGGGCTTTCTTCGATATGCTTTTTCTTTTGCTGCCCCTCATGAGCTGGTCTATCTCGCTTGTCTTAAGGAGATCAGGCTAGGATCCAGACGTCAGGAGATGGGGGTGGGGGCACTGTGGCCAAACTGACATCAGCTTTCTGTAGCAGGCGAGGCCACGCGCCTGCCAAGCAAGAGTAGTAAACAGCCAGGCCCTACCAAGTGGAAAACGAGGAGAGCCGAGTGAGTGTGTGAGCAGGCAAGGGGCTGTTATTGGATTTTATGGCCTTGTCCCCTTTGCTTCCATAAGGGCAGAACAATCTGAACCTGCTCACAACATGGCCATCTATTTTAATTGACCCATCACCACTTTTAAAATGACTTGGTGGATTTCAAACCTGAAACGGGACGCTGAACTCACTGGTACTGGAAAAAAAAGAACTTCAAGTACCAGTGAGTTCAGTGTCCCGTTTCAGTCCCCCAAGTTTAATCTAAACAACTGAACAAAAATAGACAGTATTAAACTTTACAGTCTATTTTTGTTCAATTGTTTAGATTAAACTTGGGTCAATTGTATTAAAAATAATGTGAAAAAATCAAACATTTCACCTAGAATCCATCCATTTTCTGTACTGCTTATCCTACACAGGATTGCTGAGAGACTGGAGCCTATCCCAGGGGACTCAGGGCACAAGGCAGGGGACCCCCTGGACGGGGTGGCAACCCATTGCAGGGCACAATTGCACACACATTCACACACCTGTTCACTCACTTCGGACAATTTAGAGATCCCAAACAGCCTACAATGCATGTCTTTGGACTGGGGGAGGAAACCGGAGACAGGATAGAGGCAGGAATCGAACCCCCAGCCCTGGAGGTGAGAGGCAAATGTGCCAAACGATGCCCCCCATTTCATCTAGAATGTTTCATGAAATTACAGACAATTATAACATCACTTTCTCCTGCCACATAAATTTCATTTGCTGAAAGATATGTGCAAACAGCTTGAGGGTAAATCAATATTGTAGAGAGTCAACAGGTTTGCATGTTAAATAGCAAGGAATACTTAATTATTTTTTAAAAAAAGGCAAATGAGTCAGGATCCTGATTGAGCTAACAGCATGATGACTTTGCATTGCAGGGCTGAGAGATCGAGTGCAGTCTAGCATAAAGAGTCGGTCAGATTGACAACATCTATTGCTGAAGTCTTAGGTCAAAGCTCACTCAGTTTGACTGGCAAAGCCTTGACAAAAAAATCTTCACAATCACAGAGTGAGAGAGAGAGAGAGAGAGAGAGGGCAGACGAGTAGGCGTTAGGCCCGAAGTCGATCAGTCAGGCAGTCAGTCATGCACTTCCTCAATCAGTTCCCATTTACCAGGCCAGCCCAAGGCTGCTCTCCTCCTGCCCATCAACAAGCACTGACACCAGGGCTGCCATTTATCCTGTTCCAGCACACCACACACACACATACACACACACAGTTAAAAATAGCCACGGATAGACAAATAGACACAGTTAAGAAGTTACCATGATCTCTTCACTGCAAAAAAATATGCCTTTGCAGATATTAGGCCCTTCGTATTTCCACCCTATCAGACCTGTGCTGTTATATAACATGTAATATCTTGTATACATGATTAGAACCCCAGCCTATTGTTAAGCACATTCACATCTTTTATTACTAGGCTTCTAGCATTGTAATTGCGACAGAACTATTTTTTAGGACATTGTAAACACAGATATATCATTGAATATATAAATACTAACAATTTTTATATTCCATTTTTTTATCAATAAAAATGGACTTTTGCTATTTTTCAATTGCAAAAATTGATATGTAATTTTAGAGGTAAATGAAATTAACCCCCTCTTTACTGACATTTTGTGAAACTGTGGCACTGATGATGATATTACACTCACACACAGACACAAAACATGGAAGTAACATCCAGACTATGAATGTGTAAAACAAATCCTTTATATTTTCTCTGTTGTGAATCAAAACTGAAGTGTGAGGAGTGATTTTTGAACACAGTGCTGAACATTGTATTATGTATTATGTAACATTATGTATTTTGGAAGAGTAAGTCCATCTGTTTTTAACAGTATGTGTCTTGTTGAGTGATAAACAGTTCCTGAACTATCGAGAAACCTGAGTGCAAAAATGCCCTCAAACTGCATTCATCTGGTTCTTCTTACTTACTTTATTATTTATTTGTTTGTTTGTTTGTTCGTTTTTACAGCTACTTAAGGTAAGTTGCAGGCCTTCAGTATCTTCAGTTCAGGCCTCTTAGAACCAACACTGCTTGACCACTGTAGTTGGAAAATTCAGGAATAAAAAAGCACTCATATCTCCAATAACTAAATAAATGATGTTACATACTGCTTCATATTTAGATATGTATACAGTATACTTAGCAGTGGTATACATAAGCATGGAATTGAATTAAAAATGAGTTATGCAACTCATGAAAGAGTAGGAAAACCAAACCAAAGGAAAATAAACAAATAAATAAATAAATAAATAAATGAATAAGCTTTGCGTTCACAATACATTCTCCTTGAATCAGCTGACAGAAAACTAAAATTATGCACTAATGATTTAGTTTAAAAGTTCGCTATGGATCATCTGTGGTCAGAAAGTTTCAACCAAACTTCGCACATAGTTGCCTTTACGTAAACCTGCATGAACTACATTTCTACTGAAAACAATAAACCGAAAACAATCTTTGAAGTTCATCAGTGTATTTAACTTTACCACAACGTACCCGAGCAGTCTCTTGTAAAAACTCCTTCACAGCACTGGGCCACAATAGACAGCCATCATGTCATCTGGCCTTGTCTCCTGTCAATAAAGTTCTTCCCCACTTTAAAAACTATCTTCAAAGCCAAAATGACAAAGGGGCCATAAACATGCAGACACCTGAGCACCAGTCGAGACAAAGAATTTGGGGATTTCTTCCTTAGGAAGAGTAATGAAAAGGAAAAAAAGCAACACTTGCATCAAATATTCATTCTGGGGGCATAAGAAGTGGTAAATTATACATACCTCGCCTGTGTATTTAAAAATGTGCCATAATATGATTAGCATAGGTATTTGAGTGTGATGACGAGCAGGTCTTCTGCACATGGCGGCGGCGTCTGAAGGAGAGAGACCTGAGCACACGTTTTTTCTTTTTGTTCCCCCTCCAGCGCTCTGTCATCACCACATCTCATTAAAGTTTAAACGGAGCGTTTTTTTAATTGTCACAATTCTGACAGGTTGATAGGGATGAGGTGGAAATTAAGCTTCCTGTGCCATGCATAATGCAATTTGGGAGTCCATTGTTAGTGCACGGGGAAGACTGGGGCGACGTCGGGTGTCATTTCTCAAGCTATTATTGCATTTTTATTTTTAGGCTTTTGCAAAAGTTGGTGTGTTTGGGTCTTGATAGGCATGTAGGCAGCATACATCAACACTGTTTTTGTAGGTCACTCTACACTTTTATTTTGTGCTGCTTATTATTCCTATACTCATTTTTTTAATATTTATTTTTTTATATACAGACTTGTGAGAAATGAAAGGAAACATGGTGGTTCTGTTATTTAGTTATTTTTGCTGTCATGGTATGGGTCCACTTGTCCAAAGTTGATGAAGTTCTTCTGATTGAGAATCCTATGCTAAAACATTTTCTATCCTGATGGGAGTGGTCTCTTCCAGCATGACTCCGCCTTCGTCCACAGGCCACAAGAGGTCACTGAATGGTTTGATGAGGATGAAAATAATGTAAATCATATGCTATGGCCTTCCCAGTCACCAGACCTCAACCCAATTTAACACTTATGGGAGATTTTTGGAGCAATGCATTAGGTAGTGCTCTCCATGACCATCATCGAATCATCAATTGAGGGAATATCTTTTGGAAGAATGATGTTCATCTCCAGTACCATTCCAAAGACTTGTTTAATTGATGACAAGGCACACTGAAGCTATTCTGGCAGCTCGGGGTGGTCCAACGCCTTACTAAAAACCTTTCATTCATTCATCACCCATAAGTATATCCTGTATTCATAAGAATAACCGTACTACATGAACTCTGTATTCATAAATTGAACAGGCAAATCTATAGGTTCTCTCCGATTAACCTAAAGTCTTCTGAAGCTGACTGAACAGATGGAAATTATGCAACGGCAAGAATGTCATGGGTTTTGCTCCAGTTGGTTGTTAAACAGCCTAAAGTGGTTCCCACTGAACATTGTGGTTTCATGGTGTTCCATGGTGTGAGGCCATAGAACCCAACCACACTATTTAAGACTGCTCATTCCTCAGAGTCTGCTCTCTCTCTCTCTCTCTCTCTCTCTCTCTGTCTCTCTCTCTGATGGCTTGCCCTTCGTCGTGTTCACTTTGGCTTCAAAGATCTACCCCACATGCATGCCTGGGGCTTGCTCTGTCTCACCCTCCCTGCTCTGATGCCTTCCGACTCCTCTGCATTCTCCTGTTTATGAATCTTTAATAGATGACAGATCTGTTTTATAAGCACACCAAGGGCTGGGCCTCCTCAGTGTCACTTTTGACATCGATGCCACAGGGGGGAGTGACATTCAGGCTACTGTAACCCCCCTCGATCCTTCCACGACTACTATTTTGTGATGTTTGGACTACAATTTAAATTTAAAGTGTAAAATGAATTTAAACTTGTGGCAAACTGTGAGGGCCAATTCACACAGAAAGCATTTCTTAGTCTTCCAGAACAGATACATACACTTGTAGTTATATTATGGTTTTGTATCTTGCCTATTTTTTCACTTGCTCGTGTGAATGCAGCATTCATTAAAACTCCTTACAAATCCATAGAAAGTCAAACAAATCACACTTTCTATGTATTTTTAAACCTGTAGCCTAATCACAGACAATACTATGATCCTAGTCTTGACCCTGGTGGCATGGTGGTGCAGAGGGTAGCATTGCCACTTCACAGCTCCAGGGTTCCCAGCTCAATCCTGAGCTTGGATTACTGTCTGTGTAGAGTTTTGCATGGTCTCCCAGTGTTTACCATGTGTTCTCAGGATTCTCTGGTTTCCCATAAACATGCCAGGAGTTGAACTGGAGACTATAAATTGCCCATAGGTGTAGATGGGTGTGTGCATGTGTGCATCCAGGGTGCATTCACACCTTGTGCCCAGTGTTCCTGGGATAGGCTCCAGATCCACTTTGATCCTGACCAGGATAAAGCAGTTACTGATAAATGAATGAATGAATGAATGAAGGAATGAGTTTACTCTGTGGACTGACGTTGTATGTAGAAGCATTAGACAACTTCAGAAAAAACAAAATGTGCTGTTACTTTATACTTGGTTACAGAACACAAACCATCTAGATTGGATGAAAGGTTGCTAACACTACAGTTGCATGCAAAATTTTGCACAACCTTGATATAGACTTGATATAGACTTGATATAGATAATATAATACATGTTAAGATATAAATAATAAAATACTCAAGATTATGTCAGTTCTAACGTTTGAGAATGTGATTTTTTGAAAGTTCCTGAAGAATGGGAAAGTTCCTGACAGGAATTTCCTCTAATTCTGTGACAACTTTGATTTTCCTCTTTAACATCGGCTAGCGGCATAGAAGCTAATAGACACATGCAGGAGTAAAGCAATTAGGAAACTGTAAAACAAACTCACTCCAGTTTGACTGAGTGCACTGTGGAAGCCTGAGCACATATGAGTGCACATCTCTGATGTGTTCACATAGCATAGTGACACAGAGTAAATCAGCAGTGCCAGTTCACTGTACACTCAGTTCACTCATCTTTCCAGTCTACTCTCAGACAGCGATCATGAGTTACAGCAAAGCCAAGAGCAATATGTCTCCTTCATGCTCTTAATCACTTTATTGTGAGAAGAAGTGAACTTGACGGACCAGGCTATTGGAACACTGCCTCTGTAAGTTGCAGTTGGGTTGATGCCCCCTCGGGACCAAGTCAGGCCACTGACAGCTAATTGTTAATTGTTGGAGGGGCATCCTGGCAAAACGTTTGACGTGCCAACTCACATCCTGCAAAAGCATCCGTTCTTGCTTTCTCTCTTTCTCTCTCTCTCTCTCTCTCTCTCTCTCTCGCTCTATCTCTCTCTCACTTCCCGCTTGTGTTTTTTTTCCACTTCCTCTTCTTACACACATAAAGGTAAAATAACTTATATTTGCAGGATGTGTTTGTGTCATTTGTCTATTCAAGTTTTATTAAAACATGAGATCTCTACGCCTGATGTATTTTTAACGGTGTTAATGCATCTCTTGCATGTCACCCGCTGACAGCGCCACCATACTTGGTAGTCAGCCACCAGGGAAATTTACATGCATTTGAATTTGCACTGGCAAGGCCTGCCATCACCCCCTGACAGCCCATTTAACGGGTGATGAGTTAATCTGAGCGCGCCTCCGAGACTGCTGATCTCCTGCCTCACACCGCTGCACTGTGCAACAACAGGCCTGAGCTTTAACTTCTGAAGAGAGACTCCTCCCCTTGTTTAGAATATTTTTTTAAAAAGTGATATAAACAGCAAAAAAAAACTTAGTCTTGAACATATTTTCATTATGTTATATTCATCATATGGTATGTTATTGACATAAAAGTCAAATACATTAGTTATATTTTAATGACAATGACATATTTTAGCAAAGCCATTAGTTTAATTATTATTAATGATTTTTTTTTTTACTTTTTACATTAAACTTGTAAATTCGTAACCTAAAATTAACCTATGGTTAGGGCAGCATGGTGGTGAGTGTATAGTGTTGCTGCTCTCATCGCATTCAATGTGTGTTCCCAACTCATGCCCAGTGTTTCAGGGATACACACCTCCTCGACCCTGACCGGGATAAAGTGCTTACTGGAGATAAGTGGATCAATAAATCATAGCTGAACAGTACTGATTATATATTTTTATATGTTTCATGTACATAGCTACTTAAACTATTACATTGTCTATCAGTTATTCATTTTAAAGCCTATTATTCTAGAGAAAAAAAAAAAAATCTGGTTTTGTAATTAGACCATTTTCTGGATTCTGTGAAATTGAGTTAATCAGTAGTGCCATTACCAGTTCCAATTATGCACAAGGAGGTCGGCTGGATCACCGATTTTAATTGAACCAGCCAGTCTCTGGCATCATGTCAGATGGCCTTATGGCCATAACTGTCAGATTTGAAACCAAAGACAGAAAAACAGATGTTGTATTTTAAGTTTCTCTTTCATTCTAAGTAACTACAGTGGAGCTGTTTCTTCTAAAAGCTATAGAGGCAACTCCATAGTGCTGATCCAGAGTCAGTCTCAGGTTCAGCTGTGAACTGATTCACTATATATATATCTACATTTAATAAAATGTTATAGAGTTAACGTTATCCATTTCTCAATACCATTACTGTATGCATATAAATAAGGACTTAAAAGGAATTATCTCAAGACTTTGGAGTGCACAGTGGTTAATTTAGAAAAAAAAAAAAATCTTACCAATTAACTGATATTGATATGGCAAGCCTCTGTGGATCAGATGTGTGTCAACATCCTGTATATGTCACCCACAAACTACTGAGTCAACTGACTGCTGGATTTTGAGGGCACAAACCAGATTGAGAGTGGCATTCTTTAACACATTATCCATTCCCATGGCCCTGTGAGGCCAAATAAATGAATCGAGTTTCCTAAAGATCAGATGGCAACAGCAACAAGGAGACACTAATAGAGGGCAGGGGAGGGAGGAGAGAAAGGTTAAATGAGTCTCTGTTTCATTTTTTTTATACCATTGCTATGGGCAACACGAAAACAGACTTTTATAAGTGTTACAAAAACTTAAGGTATGGTTAGATGTGCAATTCCTAATGATCTGTGGAGCTTTCGCCTGCAGAAACCTTAAAAGAAAAGTTTAAGTCCAGGAATCAAGGCAAGAGGTCACAGTGAAGCAAGTTTGACTCATTTTAGACTAATTTTAACCTATTAAAATCACATTTTAACCTCTAAAGTGATCTATCTATCTATCTATTTTATGTGTGGAACATTTAAAGTATCTCATACTAAATACTGATCTTACACCTTATCATATTATTTTCTTTGTTGTGGCTGAAAGAGACAGGAAGCCCAAAATAGCAGTGAAGCAGACAGACAGGAAAACGGGAAAACTAGATGCATAATGAGAATAGTGAGAAGAGGAAAAGACAGAGTGAAGGAAAAGGAGAAAGGTGATGAGTTTTGTCGGCGGCGTCTGGCCTATGTCCTGTAGCGTCTGGATTTGAGCAGCAAAGGTGTTGGGGAGACTGATTCCAGCGGGACTCTGTGACCCCACAAATAGTCTGGGATCAAAGGTCAGAGTCGGAAAAGGTCACCTCTGAGGTGTGGAGGTCACACACTTCCCTGACACAGCAAATAAGAAACATACCCCGCCTCACTGAAGCCATGCAGAGTGATAGGGAGAAAGAGAACCTGATCTCACACAGTATTCATTTGGGGCCATGTGACAAGTATGTAAGCCTTGGTTGAAATTTGTATGAATGATGTTTGTACAAACAATATCACTTCAAGAAAGTCAGTAAAGTAAGTAATACCAACCCTTAATTTAATGGCGTGTAACTTTTCAGTCTTTCCGTACATGCGGTTGTAGTTCAAAGCATCATGGGGCACCTAATTCAAAACTAATAATTTCCCACAGGTATGGCTTTTCTTAAATGTGGAAACCTTTTCAGAATTGCAGTTTACTGTAAATATATTTTTAAGTAATATGACTCTGTCTTTTATTATTTATTATTTACTATATCAACCCATGCCCACAAACACTACTATCATAGCTGTCTTTTTTTACCACATTATATACTGTATATAAATTAAAATTTAAAAATTAAAAAAACCACAATGTACTTCATCCTTCAGTGAAAGGGAATTAGCATGCGCTCTTAGGAAATGTAGATTGTCCCTCTGGGGGGAGCCTTAAAGGTTCTACAACAGAGGATTTCCCTATCAGAAAGGGTTTGAAGTAAAATTCATTTAACAAGCTCACTCACTGAATCACTCCTCCACAGGGCATCATGCAAACACATTCACAAGCTCCTTCACACCTGTGGGAAATTAATCTTAGCCAATCCATCTACTAGCATGTTTTTGGGAGATGGGAGGAAACCAAAGGTCCTGGAGGAAACCCATGTGGACACAGGAAGGACATGCAAAGCTCCACACAGACAGTAACCCAAGCTCATGATCGTTAGCCACAATGCTGCCCCTTTAGGTAAACTAAGAACCTTTATTTATCCAAAAATACTTAAATAATCCTTGAAGAACACTGACCAAGCACTGACATATTAGTGTCAGCCTCAAATCCTCCTCCCATGCCTTACATCTGATACAGTATGTACACTTTTCTGGCTGTAAGCTTCAGCACCTTAAAGGTCACAATCTGATTGGCTCTCTCTTGGAAAATGTAGCCGGAGCCGAGCATGGGGTATCCTTGTTAAGTGCCCAAACAACTGGTTCCTCTCATCACAGAGAAGTGGTGATTCTACTCCAAGCCTCTCCCAGATTGTCGAGCTCTTCACCCTATCACAGACAGAATTCCCAGCAGCACTACAGAGGATTCTCATTTCAGAGGATTCAAATGTTCTGATGATCTTATTCTTACAGTCACTACCCACAGGTCATGACCATAGGTGAGGGCAGAAAGTGCTCTTAATTGCTTGCTAATTTTTGTGAATTATATAAACTATGCAGTATCTTAACTATGTCATTTGGAGAGTATTCCATACTGTTTGTAGGAGCGTGATGTAGTTGAATAATAATTTTGTGGCATGTGAATACTCACAGTATTCTATATATCTATATGACGACAAAACTTGAACTTGAACTTTTGAAGTCTCATGAGAGATAGAGAGAGAGAGAGAGAGAGAGAGAGTAGTCCAGAGCATCAGACAGCAAGACTGGTTTTGCTTCCTCACTGAGATATATCTCTTTCTGTGCTCAATATAAACAACAGTGAGACACAAAAAGGCTCATTTTGTGAGGTTAACTAAACACAGACTCACCATTGCGTTTTTCAGCATTTGTCAGCGTGCAGTGGCCAGGAACGGTGGCGAGTTCTTCTTCGATAAACGTTGGTGAGATGCCGGTTGGACAGAAAACCTCATGAGACGCAGCATTTCATCTTTCTAAAGTTAAAGTACAATTTGGTCTGCCTGCCTGCACACATATGTGTGTATATGTGAGTGTGTGTGTGTGCGCATGTGTGTGAGGAGGCTGTTGCAGAAGCGTTTAACACACCAGTGCCCCGGTGAGAGAGACAGGAGCATGAAAAGAAATCAATTAGGAGTAACAAGCAGCTCCTAAAAAAGCCTGACGCTCACAGGCCAGTGGAGAAGAAAAGCAGGAAGAGGAGATGGATGCTGAGGCTACATCATTCACCCTTCACCGTGATGCCTCACCCTGCCTACACACTTTAGATCTGCTCTCTGTTTCCACCAGCTGCTCTATTTTCCACAGTAGACTTTTTTTTTATTGCTGCTAAATTACTAGCGCTGATAAAATCCCACCATAAATGGCTGCTATTTGTGTAAGGTGAAATATTTGAATAATTCATTGGACTAGTGGGTATGACTAAAACGCACGGTCAGTGTGCTGGGCTCACTTCATTTAATCATTTTCCATTTCCTTTATCACAGGAAGTAAAACCACTGGATTCTATGGATTTTCTATAGGGTATCAGAGCCATGTTCTCTGAGTCTCTCTTACTATTTCTCCCTCACTCACTCTGTCTCTGCTCTCTTGTCTCTTGAGCTGGGTTACATCTCCAGGCACTTGTTGAGGAGGAGCAGAGGTTCTGAACCAGCTGTTCTGGCCTACGTCCCACATGACACATCACAGCCAGTCTCTAAAAGATCCTTTCCCTTCTGGAGGGAGAGAGAGAAAGAAGAATCTGCTGTGCAGAATGAATGATGTTGCGGCTGTAAGATGGGACACAGCAGCTCAGAGTCATGAACTGATATTCCAGTGAAAAAGGTGGAGTATCTGGTACTGTTATAGGAAAATAATCAATGACAGGGTGGTGGTGATTAGTTTCCCATAACAGCACTTCCCAAAGTGTTTTATTCTTCTTATATCACTGCAGTTTGGCAACAATTAAATTTTTAATCCATTAATGATTGACATACTTTTAACTTATAATTACATATAGTTAAAATATTTTAACTATATATATTAAAAATTTTTTATTTACTGCTTTACGCCTGACTGTTACAAAAGCTGACACTGGAAATTTTCCTCAAATATTCCAAAAAATAGACATCTCCTTACAAAAAGCATCACCATATACATAGACCTTCACCATTACACATTACCTTTGCTAATTAACAACATGTTTTTAATGTTTTTTTTTATCTATTTATCAGACTTTCAATCAGATTTGAGAATTGAACAGTGCTGTGTAATATAATGTGACATCACAGGTCCAATGGTCACTCATTTTGGAGGTAAAACTAAGTGGAGAGTGAGTCATTAGCATTATCCCATAGTGATTTGCTCCCTTGTGTGTGGTACACAACAAAGTATACAGCCTTGGCATTGCCATTCATATTTATTCATCTATATTACTTATTTGTTACATATCTAAAATTGTATGACCAAATTATAATTATTATAAATCTATTTATATAATCTATAATATAATGATGCAATAGGAAAAACACTGAAAATTTAAGAATCCCCCAACCTGAGTCAGCGTTATTTAAATATGTGGATAAGTTCTGATAAAATTGTTGTTTTGTACTGTCCTTAATTTGGGGGAAATTAGAAAGCTTGGCAACTCTCAGTCAAAACAAGATCACTTACTCTGGAGAAAAAAAAAATGAGACAAAAGAGCATAAGATAGATGGATATGTGTGTGTGTGAGAGAGAGAGAAAGAGAGAGAGAGAGAGAGAGAGAGAATGAGCAGCTGAGTTGATTTGATGCGCAGGTGTCTGGAGAGCTGCAGTTGCCCTGAGGGCCGATGCTGGGGCGGTTTTCTGCCAAACCCCAGGGGTAGTTGCTGCTCTTCTCACTGCCATTAGCCCCTTCTCCAATGGAACTCATTACAGCTGATCAATATGGGCCAGTGCAGCCATGACTGGTGCTCAACCTCCTGCCCTTGTTCACGGCCTGGAGAAATACACGCTTTCTATCTCTTCATTCTTTGTCCATCCCTCTGTCCTGTCCTTTATATTCTCTTACAGTCTCTTACAACCCTGTTTTTGTTTGCTTTTCTATATACTCTTTCTCTTATTCCCTCTCCCTTCCATTCCTAGAAATTAGCAGTATTAATATTCAGAAGGTGGAAGCAAAAAATGAATGAAAGGAGCTCACTGACTTTGAATGGGTCCTTACATGTACATACATCCACTCATCTCAGGAGAAAGGGCAAGGGAGCTAGAGGGAGGAAGAGGGAGTGTGTGTGTGTGTGTGTGTGTGTACATGTGTGCATGAAAAAGAGGGAGGCTGAGAGTGATGAAAGTATATGGATATGTATAGCGCAGTATGAATGTAAAATGACCATTTGTCACTCTGTATAATATAATCAATCTGGGAGATATTTCCTCGGCACAGGCAGCCAAACTCGGCATAATGAGGCTGATTTAATAGATAGATATTAAGTCCACTTGCCAGTAAATAATGCAGCAGTATAGGGAATAAAAGCTTGTGTCACGTTCAATAACGCAGAGAGCAATTTGATCACCAAAGCCAAGACAGATTGTGCCCAGTTACATTATGCACACATATCGTACATATGCACGCATATACAACCTCATGAAAAATACAGATCTCCAGGCGTCTCTCTGCTATCGACTGGCAATCAAGTCTCAAAGCTCATGGGGTATTCGGTGTAGCCTGGCTATTATGTGCTTTTTGTTAGGCTACAAGCATTTATTTATTTATTCATTTATTCACTTTCTGCCTGCCTCTGCGTCGCAGAAATTTCCACGTAACACATAAAGAATTACAGTACATATTGTGCATGTTCACTGCCAGTGTGTGTGTGTGTGTGTGTGTGTGTGTGTGTGTGTTTGTGCACACCAAGCATGATATGCATTAAAAAAAATCACATACACACACACACAGTCAGTGATGTGTGATTAAAAAAAGCGTGACTGGGAGCAGGGCAAATAAATTGAATACAATCATGGTGAATTAGACACATTAGACAAAGAGAATAAATGCAGCTCTCACGCTGGCTTGTATTTGTAGTAGCTCTGACCCCATCTCCGTAGGAGGCCAACACGTCCCATTCACACGCACAGGAAGTTAAATCATTAAGATGTTGCTCATTAAGATGAGGCTGAGGAAGGATGGAGCGAGAGGCTCCCAGACGCCGGGAAAAGACGGCAAGCATTCTTCCTTTAAGGGGAGTCTTTTAATCTCAGCAGAACAAAATGAGGGGCAGATCGTTTCCCAATTTATTTGCTTTTAAATTGGGGCTTTGGATAAAATCACAGAGAACAAAAAGGAGAGAGAGACAGAGAGAGGGTGAGAGAGAGAGAGGGGGAAGTGGGGAAAATGACCTCCTGTAGCAGTAGTTTGTAGCTGGAAGGTAAGTCCTGCTTATATTGAAGCAAAGTTCTGAAAATAAGCAAAGAACAGATTTATTGATTTTTGGTAGAGTCTGGGTGTAGAAAAGAGAAAGAATAAAGAAGTGCTCTTTGCCCGATATGTCCAAATGACATCCCATGGGAGCTGCTTAATGGTGGGGGAGGGGAGGGGGGGCAGGTGCCGCTCTCGTCTCGTGGATAGAAGTGCCCTAAGGCTAGGGCTAATGGCATTGGCTGAGCCTGCTATAAGAAGCTCTTTTCTAATAGCCAACTTTGTGTGTGCCAGAAGACAGACAGATATTGATTGGTCCAAATGCCCTTGAGTTGGCAACATCTGAAATGAAAATCCACCAGGCAAGCACAAACTTTCGGCAAGTTATGTTTCAGGAATGCATTGTGGAAAAAAAAATGGGGGGAGGACAGGGTGCGAAAGGGTGTTGGAGGAAAAAAAATAAGGTCCTTTTCCTACCTTTTTTTTTTCATGTCAGTTTTTATAAACATATCTGGTTTTGTGCAGAGCAACAATTTTCCATTTTTCTCTCCCTTCCTGTGTTGCAGTAATAATCTCATTGGCATTTCATACGGATCTGTGTAATACCTTTTTTTTTTTTTTTTTTTTTTTTTTATGCACGTGCTGGTAAGCGTACTGAAGCGCTCTGTCTCTTTGACATGGTGCCTTGGCATGAAAACACAGCACGCCAAAATGAGACATCCGGGATTTTTACAAATAAATCATTGATGCTAAACCTGAGACAGCAGTTTCTGCATATAAATTCGCTAGATATAATTTTTGTGTGAATCAGGAAAAATTTCCTGGAGTACATGGGTGTCTATAAATAACTGCACATGGTTTGAGTAGTCACATTCCTCTAAATAACATGATGGCATGACCTAGTAGGTGCATTTAGTCATGTTCCCTTTAAATTTGCAAATACACATAAAGTCGCAGGTTCTTAACCCCAGTCCTGTAGAGCCACAGTCCTGCATAGTTTGCAGTACTCTCAGTAATCAAGCATTAAAGGTTTGATAATTAGCTGATCAGTGAGTCAGGTGTGTACTATCCCAGCTAGCAATTTTAGATGAACACAACATTGTGCCATTTCAAAACATTCCTATAATGTAGGTGTAACATTTTTACTTGTACGTACGTAAAAGACTAATGTTATAATAATGTTACTTTTGGCATGAACTGGGAAAGTTGTGTGCGCAATAACATAGTAACAATGTTTTTAACACATCACAGGATCAGTCTGGAATGTTACAGTCTAATCTTTGGTTTGAGGAAATTCTCTTACCTAATGCATGTAACAGAATGAACTGCACTTTTGCAATTAACAGTGGCAGCAGCTTTCCATTGATTTGCTTTAATGACAATTTGAGGTCCATTTTAGGGCTATAACCATAACAAATTTTTGATGAGTGTTTACATCAACCAAATCATACGCCCAAACTAACATAAGGTCACAGTATCCTGAACATTTTTTTTTTACTGGTTCGGTATTTTTGCAACTATATAAGTGTGAAGGATGGACCAGTGGCCTCAGTCACTGGGACAGGCTCATACCTGCATTTGATCTGTTCAGTTCCAACTAATTGAAATATTGGATATTGCCCTTTATTATGAACTGATCAAATTCAAATAAAGGCCAATATCCCCTGGCTGTCTCACTAACAAACAATCAGATGCTGAAATTCATTTTGCTTCCTGGGTTTGCACAAGGTGAATCATTTCCAATGTAAGGAATTGACTCCAAATCTTTGGAGTTGACTCAGTTTTCAATGCCTGGAAATTTGGCAGGATTTCTTTGTAGGATCGACTTCTAGCACTTTTAATGTGAACTGAAAGCAGGATGGCGGGATATTGTGTACATGAAAGAAACTAAATGATTTAGCATCTATTGAAAAAAAATAGTATAACTACTTACATGTTATTTGTGTCAAATAGTTTCAATAAGTTTGGAAAACTCAACACATTTTTGTAGTGTCTCTTTGGATTCACTCAGTCCTGTTACCAGAATACATTCACCCCTGTGGCATATTTGTAATATTCCAGAAGTTACATGTTGAACAGAAAGTTTCAAAAAACAAAGATCCACAGGAGGAAGAAAAGCAAGTTGTCTCATTCTTTTTTTCTTTTTCAATTATATTATGATATTGACTGATGAGGTTGCTTTGAAAGTAGAACCCTGTTATTCAAATTGAGTCAAAAAAATTAACAAATTTTAAAACAAAAATAGTAACAATTTTAAAATGTTAACTAATTAATAGAAAGCCCTTAATATCCTAATGCCGTTAGCATGGATGCAAGTTAACCATATTGTGTGTTTGCTAATTCTATGCTAAAAACCTAAAAAGTAGGCTAAAAAGTAGGCAAATACTATATATTACTGACTACATTTAGGAAGACTACATTTAGAAACAAACTTCACAGAGACAAACAGTATCATCTCTCTAAACCAACAACACATGTCATACAGAACCACCACACAGCCCCAGACCAATCAGATAGCAGGAGGTAAAAGTCTATAGTGTGAAAATGTGACAATATGACAAACAATAGAGATGTTCTTCAAAATCCAGACAAAGCCACCAGCCCCATGGCGAGTTCAACATTAATCCAAACTGCACTCAAAACCCGATTTTTATGGCTATTACTCGGTACCAGTGAAAAGCTATTTCCTGTGATTCATGTACGCATGACTTGTAAGAAAAGTTGTAAGAAAAATTACATTACTCACACCCTTTTTAGGAGCTGTTTGTTTTCCCACTGAATTGTACATCCATCTTAAAACTAATATTAGCAAAGAAAATGTGATACCACCAAGGGACAGAGATCTTTATAAGGTCACCATCTAATAGACCCCCAGCCTATGAATGGTGTCAATAATAGATGTTTGGACTAATATGTGGACTGATTGTCTGGATCAGTGGGAACAATCCATTAATTCCCAGCACTCAGTATAAGCAACAGTCTATGTGAGTCTCATTTAGATTTTTTTTAATTGTTTGATTTACATCTATAGATTTCCGAGCGTAGTGCTTCCCACTCTGCAGAGGATCCTTAATGAAATATTGAGTTCAAAGACTCATGGACCACACAGGAAAAAGTGTGTGTGTGTGTATGGTAGAGTGGATTGAGGAAGTCCAAGGCAACACAAATCTTCAGCCAGTAAACCAGATTACTGCTAGTCAGATTAGCTGCACGTACAGCCTGCACAGCCAAAAATACAATTTACTCTCAAGTAAGCACTGCTTACTTTAAAATCAAATCAATAGCTCAGTGCCTTTTTGTGACAAATGCATACTTTAAGGACAATCCTATTTCCTGAGGAAGGGGAATAAGAGGCTCTACTGTAACATATAGCTGCAATTTACACATCATTGCAAGAGTGTCACTGGGAAGTTAGCACTGATTTCCAGGCGATTGTCTTTCTACAGTGTCAGCCCCTCGGACTGGGGTTATTTTTATCTGCACGGGGTGTCTCAGTGGCCATAAAACCCTCGCCTTCGAGGGAGGTGAAAGGAGATTTTAAATGCAACTGTGTCACTCTCTGTTCTACAATCGCAGGCTTAAAATGAAGTGATGGGCTTTAACATGTAGTCCTGTCACTCACATGTTTTCCCAAGACTCTTTTTTCTTTTTTTCTAAATGTCAGCATAGAGACACATATATTATAATAGGGTCAGATCCTATTTATTTATTTATTTGTTTGTTCGTGTATTTTTTTATCTAATTTAAACAGACTTATTCTGATGAATTCTATAAAAATTTGAAGGAATATTGCCTTAAAATAAAAAAATTATTTGCTGAATAATTGTGATCAATAATGAAATTTGAACATTGAACAAATATGATGATTGTAATGTTTACAGTAACTATTTATGCACCCCTTGTTATGGACCTCAAATTTCTCTTGCGATGCATTGCTAACAATAATAATAATAATAATAATAATAATAATAAAATTTCCATATCGCTTATCGTACTCAGGGTCATGGGGGATCCTGGAGCCTATCCCAGGGGATTTGGGGCACAAGGCAGGGGCACCCTGGACAGGGTGCCACCCCATCGCAGGGCACAATCACACACTCATTCACATACTACAGACAATTTGGAAATGCCAATCAGCCTACAACGCATGTCTTTGGACTAGGGGCGGAAACCGGAGTACCCAAAAGAAACCCCTCATAATAATAATAATAATAATAATAATAATAATAATAATAATATGAAATATATGTTAAAAAATAATTAAAATAAATCTATATTACAACTGTACTTTTGAAAGCGTTTCAGTCTAGTGAAAAAAAAATGGAAAATAGGACACAGAGTTTTGTAGTCTTTGTGCCTTGTCAAGACAAGAAAGAAAAAAAAAAAGGAAGCAGACAGGAAAGAGGAAAAGTGAGTATTCTCCTGATGATTGAGAGTAAAAATCCTTAAAATGGTAAAAGGCAGCAATACATCACTTAAATGTGGGCACGTGGAGCAGTTACTGAACTCTGATTTGGTTTGCACTAAGATGTTCCTGCACAAAGCCGGGGCCTTGGGGAGCTGGATTTTCCGCTCAGTCTCTTTTGACAACACTGAGAGCCGGAGTCGGCCTCAGCCACAGCCAGACCTCCTCATCTGGTATCGGTCATCAGCAGGTGAGGAAGGGGGGAACCGTGCTCTCGCTCAGCCTAACGTGGATATCTTCATGAGGCTAACGGCCGTGCCCAGGCCCCTGAGTTAAGTCTCTTAAAACCCCACTCTGTTTTGGGTAAGAGAGAGGAGGGGGGCAGCAGGGCAGAAAGGAGTGTGGGTGGTGGGGGAGAACTTGGCTGAAGCACCCTGGGAATGTCGAGGGACTCCCAAACAGCATTTAGCACTTTACTGACCTTGAGCCTACCTTTTTTCCTGCATATGTCCTGGTGGAGCGAAGATTTTTTCCAGTCATTTTCGTAGCATTTCCTTGGCCTCTAGAGAACTGAGTACTTGATTGACCAGTGACTTTTAGACCACGTTCATGTCGAAGAGAAAAAAATGTACAGTGTTTTGTGGAGACATATTTAAAAGTTCCAGAAAGCGAGGGGGGTTCGACTTTGTGCAATCAAAATGGGATATTTTACAGCAGGCCTGAGATCTGAGAGCAGGAATCTCAGGAGATGGAACTAACAACGTATGAAAGTTGCTCAGAGTAAATGTCTAGACACATTCACTATATCCTCTTATTGTTTTTTTAGAACTTTTCTCTAAATGAAAACTACGTTATAATGCTCCGGTTTTATGTGTCCCATTTCTATGAGATTTATTGTAAATGAAAGAAGCTGTATGAGCATCACAAACCAGATATGCGCACCATAACATGTTATTTTCTTAACAAATCACCCACAAACTGTTAGGTGGGACATACAAATAGTGAGGAAATGTAGTCAGCATAGTGGTCTAGTGTTTAGGGACAGACCTCCATTAAATATGAATGTGACAAAGTTTTATTATTTATATATGCTGCTTGGTAAGATGTGATGAAATTAGAAGAAATCACGATAAAGTTTGAGCAAGTGTGTCCACGCAATGCACCTCTCTGAAGTGAGAACTGTTCATTATGATAGCTCTTTAAGCAGTATCGCGCTCCAGTCCGATTAGGATTAAATATGTTTGTGTGCTGGTGGAGGCTGTTGGGGGATTTCTCCAGCGCTGGGGTCTCGGTGCTCTCTGAGCAATAGGAGTAAATTAGTGTGCACCTGTTCTTGTGTTCTGATAATACCTCTCTCGGGGCTGGCGTTGGGAGTAAAATAAAAATAATAATAAATAAATAAGTATATAAAAAAGTACAGGAAAAAAAACAGAATATTACGGCTTTGCAATAGCAAGGCAAAGATCCCCGTGTGGTGGAAGAAGCATGGTTTTGTTTAGTGTAATATCCGTACCAGACTTCACCCTTCGTGGATTTCACCCAGTGGATTTTATTTTCAATACTGCAACAGGAGCCTCTTTAAATACACACTATATTCTGTTCCCAAAGCGCAAACATATATATAGATTTTCTCACTAGATATAAACTAATGAAAGGTCAAAATTTATTTGACTGAAAGCATTAAACATCATGTTTCACTAGAAAGTAACTGTAATTAGCAATATATGCATTAGTCAAATATACTGTATGTGTTCGTATGAAAGTTATTAGGTATAAAATGTCACTTACCGAGGTGAGGAAGTTTTACAGCAGGAAAAAAAATGTTTTTCAGGGTTACTTTCATTGATATGTTATGACAAGTTAAATGTATCATGTGACTAAGAGCTAACTTGTAATGTAAACGTATAAGAAAATATAAGAATGTATTTCTCAGTACACTGTTCTGTTTATGCATGTATTTCACCTCTTACAGATGCAGAAGCAGTTGTTCTGGTTGAATTTTCAAATCTGATTAGTCAAATTCACTGGCTTCGTTCAGTGGTTCAGGCTGAAAAGCAAATCACAGGTTTATATTAATGCATTCGTTCTCATACGTTATTATTTCTATACACTTACACAGCATCTTGTATACAGTTGCTGTAATGTGACATACTGCATTTTTTTATCATATTAAGGTCAAAAAAGCGAAAAGAGAGGCTGGTAATGGCACACATGTTTATAGCTGTTATAAAGTAAAGGATAATAGGAACTAGGAAGTTGTTTTGCAGATGTTCCACAATATTAAACATAACTATAAAAATTGCAATCATTTTCAAATCACTGCGGTATAAGAGGAATAAAACACTTTGGGGCATGCTGTTATTGGAAAATAATCAACATCAGGTTGATAACAGTAACTTAAGTGCAAAGTGCAAAGGTTTTCATATTTTTAAGCTAAAACAAAGAACAAAAAACATTCAAAATGTATAGACATAATGTCAAAAATCCTTAAATAATGTATGTAAGTATAATAAATCTGTTCAAAGTTTGCATTTACCTTCATAAACCTCCAACCTCTTTCTTATCCTTTAAACACCTTTTTGATTTCATTAGTTGTAATATTTGCCCTTTCCATATATGCATATAAAGAAAGAGCTATTAATATGAAGTCTACAAGTTGTAGAAACAGATCTGTAATCAGATTAATCACATCAGATTAATATTAAATCTTGCACTACCACACAATCCCACTCTCTCTGTGGTCAGTGTTAATACGGCTGTTCCATGGAGAAATGCCTAACACGTGAATTGAGCTATTAACATGAAAGGCTCTTCCTGGGAATCCGATTAAGAGTAATAGACTTGTGCTGTTAAAGCCTTTTAGTGTGTTCAGGGCGGCTCAAACCTTTGTGCTATCAGCAGATAGTGAATATACATTTGTGTAAATAAATCTCACATCCTCTAGGGGATGACGACTTGCACAGCCACTTATCAGAGAAAGCTTTGGACGCGCACACACACACACACACACACACAAACACACACATATACACACACAATCTCAGTCCCACACACACACACACACACAGCCAGTTAACTCTGGTGGCTGCTCTGGAGGGCTGATCTGGTGAATTGGCTGCAGTCTTTCAAGAGAACAAGGGGTCAAGTGACTGATGTCTTGACTTCAGATGAGCCATGCTCTCTGACCTGCTCAAGAATCATAAGCTTAGGACTCTTACACACACATGCATTCACTGTTGATACAGCATGCATCCCACACACACACTTCTACCCTTCCAATATGACCTCCTCCTCCTCCTCCTCCTCCTCCTCCTGTTTTTTAAGAGCAGAGCTGTCAGGATTAGGGCTGTAATTATTTCTAATCTATGTCTCTCCTGCCACAGGATAGTCTCACCATATTTAAGAGCATTTCACACCTTTCAGATCACCTCCCTTTAAGATGTGTATTAATCCCAGCTAAGGTACAAGGAAAAAGCTTTCCCTATATAGGGAGGCCACAGAACATGAGCAGCTCCACAGTTATAGCACTGCTAACACTCTCTATTTCAGTCACATCATTGATTATCAATATTTCATTACATTGTACACACAGCCCTGACCTCCACTCACCGACCAGGCCCTTATGTCAGGGTCAACATACACAGATCCAGAGAGTGAGGTGGGGCTATCACTCACCAGTGCATGAGGATTGATTTATTAAAGAGTTTAGATGCAACACTGTTTTACCGGAGTGAAGCAATGATCCACTCCGTGATTATAACATGAGATCATTTGTATCCTTTAGTTATTGACACCAATGACTGAAGGTACATGAGCAATGGTATGCTTTTTACTATGCAGATTAATTAACTTGCACAGATGACAGAAGCACAAAGGTACGTCAACACAAACAAAAAAATCAAGAGCAAACTGTCATATTACTTTCCTGTTATACGTAAAGGTCATATCAAACATATCAAAAACATATCAAAAGAAAATAATGATGCTAGCCAGAATTCAAAAATCTTTTACATGAGATGTGGAAGAGAACACCACAGCTCACAGCCCAGATGCTGGCCAACGACCTGCTGACTTTTTATAACACAATGTGCTACATGAAAAACTTTGCTATTAGCTTAGAGGATGATCATACACTTGTTTGTTTCCTGTAGTTCCTTGTATTAATGCATTAACTAGCATACCTTATAGATTGATTTTCTTTTGACTTTTTGGACATAATCATTAAACAAAGTTAAGTGATATGTATCTGTTATGTATGCAACGTTAAGTGATAAGGCTGAAATATTTTGCTTATAATCTGGTGAAGCAGGCTAATCACTTATAATAACCCTATTGCTAATACCACTTGCACTGATTTCAGCTGACATTTATTTAATTAGCCATTTTTCCATTGTCGACATGACTCATATGAAGTCATCTTAAAATATACAAAATTTAATATTAGGCTAGTGGTGGGGTTGGTTATGCTATGTGGTTATGTAATGTAAAGTTATGTAGCCCTTGCTTGTTTAGATACGGATAATTCTTCACAAGATTAGGTTGCCATTGTGGTCTATTGGTGGCTTGTTAGTGGTGTTTATATATTACAGTGACACTACTATTAACTGAGGGTATTGGCAAATATTTTTTCTACAATCTACAGGTAAATATTCGATCATTTCTTAAGATGTTTTAAAGACATGTTGAGCATTTCTGGCATCAAATGTACTTGTTAACCTCTGCCTTAAAAACTTTAACATATTTCCTAAAAGTTGTATTCATGTTAAGCCCTATATCACTACTTAAACTAAGGAAAGCATTTATGTCATTCAGTCATCTTGAAGTGAAGTGACTTGTGGCCAAGTATGGTGACCCATACTCGGAATCTGTGCTCGGCATTTGACCCATCCAAGTGCACACATACAGTAGTGAACACACACCCGGCGCAGTGGGCAGCCTTTTTTGCTGCGGTGCCCGGGGAGCAGTTAGGGGTTCGGTGACTTGCTCAAGAGTCTCAGCTCAGTCATGGTATTGAAGGTGGGAGAGAGCGCTGGTCACTGGGTGCAAGGTTTCACCCCAAATGGGATGGCAGTCCATTGCAGGGCAATATGCACACACTCATTCACACCTAGTGGAAATTTAGTGTAGCCAATCCACCAACCTGCACGTTTTTGGACAAAGAACAGAGAGGAGGCCCACACAAACACAGTAATAGTAATCCAAGCTCAGAATCGAACCAGGGATCCTGGCAGCAACGCTACCCACTGCTACCTACCACTGTCCTGCCCAAACAGGGTTTTACATATTTAGTTACATAAATACTTTTAGCTGCATAAGTTTAGCTGCATAAGCGTGTGTTCACTTTGTGTTTCTCTCCAAAGCCCATAACGTCCACAAAAAAAACATGTTCATTAGCATCTCGCCATCAATTTGGAAACAGTTCAGCATCTGACTCTTTCTTCTGCATGGCAGAACAGCAGGACACACTTTTCTTCTTTTCATTCCCAAAATAAAAAAATACAAAACGCTGCTGTGACATGGTTGGATCAGGGAATGTGTTGGAAAAAAAAGTATGTGTGCCCAGCTGGTCAGGAGATCAAACGGTCTGGTAATGACTTCCCAAACCTTAGCATGTCATCCTTCATCAGAACTTTCTAGTCATCTGGTTTATTTGAGTCGATCGTCTGTGAAAGATAGTTACAGGGACCCCTGACTGCTACCACCACTGTTACTGACATTAGGACACACATACACACACTCGGAACTTTCACACACACATGGGTTCTCTCAATGGGGCATTTTTTACAGTCATATCATGAGAGATGATTATGCTAGCCTCTAATTAAGGATCTTAGTCAGTGGTACATCTTACATTGAAGCCCAGCTGGTATAAAAAGGGTCTGGATGAAATCCATCCCTTCCCCTCCCTATTACCCACAAGCCACCTTGCCACCCGCATTGCCCACCTCCCTAGTCTTAGGCCTTCCACTAGGTCCCATTTTATTCCTTTTCTAAACTTCTCCTCTCACCCGGCACATACCTGGATGCCCCACATGGCTGCTTTTGATCAGCTCAGACCTTGCTAGATAATCAAAAGGGGCATGTGGGGCATCCGGGGTGCATGGGGCAAGAGAATAAGTTTAGGGAGGGGTTTAGGGGCAGAAATGACGTGGGAGGTGGGGACTCCCCTGTGAGTCACTCCTCTGATGATCTCGGTTGGAGTGGCATGTGACAGCATGGAATCCACAGCCTCTGCTGGAATCAGAGGCCCGGCATGCTGACAGGAGAGAGAATAACAAGCGCCAGTCTAATCAGAGTGATGAGAAGGGAAGGGAAGGGCTCATAGAGAAATAGAACACACACACACCCCCACACATGCACACACACATACACACACTCTTACAGTGTTAGACTGACAGCCAGAGAAGCTATATGTGATGCCTGCCGATCAAGTGAGCATAAAGTTGTGGCCACCTGTGTATAAATGCCGACTCCCATAGGTAGCAGAGCCAGAGAGTCAGACATGTCTCTGTGTGTATGTGTGTGTGTGTCTGTGAATCCACTATTTATGATCTGTGGGTACCCTTGACTTAATGTTTGCTCTTTAAAGGGTTTGAGGTTAAACCATCCCTGCAACCCATTTCCCTAGACAGTTCGACACAAAGATTACTTCACTAGCATACAAGTGGCTTCTGTTGTGAGAAATTCTTGGTGTGCTAGCTATTGGTGGAATGACACCACCACAAATGTCTGCTTTTACATGGGCATCCCTGCTTAAATCAATATTGCACTTAAACAAATTAAATTTATAAAAATGTCCAAAATGTTGACCTTCCCATAAATGTAGTCAATCAGCCAAGGCATGTCAGGTGTCTGAAGTTTGCCTTGAGTTTTGGCTTGGAGCTATAAGTAATACATATCTGCCAGTTTATAATCACGTCTAAAGGATATCATACTTGCCTTATTCATTCATTCATTCATTCATTCGTTATCAGTAGCTGCTTTATCCTTGTCAGAGTAGGGTGGAGCACATCAGTTTTTTTTTAAAACTTTTGTAGCCTCTCGTGATTTTAGATAAGGAGAAAGCTAGTGGGCTTGATTAAGGTTATATTGCTTACATTACACCTCATGAATAGCCTCTTATTATGCAGTCTGTTGAATGTACTGTTCAGTACACAGATTTATCAAATCGAGAGCCTCGTATCGAACAATACATACCAAACATATTTTGCCTGATCGACTACATTTGCAGTAAGGGATAAATTGTGTACAGTGAGTCAAGCAGCTGATAGATTTTAGTGAGGATTTTCTGTTCCCTGAGTGGATCTACCTTTGTACAGAGAAGGCTCCTTGAGGTCTAGGACTCCTGCATGTTCTCCCCGGTGGAGAGAGCTCAGGTCGGGCGGATGAGGAGGATCATCCAGGAGAAAGATCCCTCAGAGACGGACAGAGCTCCTGCATGATGTTGGGCCTGTGCTGTCCCTGAGAACATGGCTGCCACACCTCCCACAGCTGCTGTAATGAGTTTTATCAGCAGCTTAAGCTCCCCAGCCGGGCTCTCCAGCAGGTGATGAGGGCAGGGAGAGCTCAGAGCTCAGCAGCCCCGTATGCTACGGTACTGAGCAGCGAGGAAAAGCTGTGCATCCCAACCAGGAGTGTGTCACCTGAGAGAGACTGAAACATGGTTCTGAACTCCTCAAAGGCCTCACGTCAGTCCTCAGAGTCATTTACTTTCTGTCTTGCTGTGAGGTCTTTTTCTACCTTTCACTTCCTCCTGTGGGTGTTTGTAAACCAGCCTTTGAACCTGTTAAATGTACTCACCTTAGAGAGTGGCTTGAGTGATTTCTATCTTCACAGGGCTTAGATGTTATTTTACATTATACCATGTTGATCATACTATGCTGAGTAATTTTCTACAACAGCAGCTCTGACAATAGTGCAATCTGCAAGGTTTATACAAAGGTTTATATAAATGCATTCACTATAATACAATTCTACATTACACAGGTATACTTGTATGGTGGATGTTCCATATAAACAGATAAAAACGTGTGTAATTATTCATATGGCGAAGTTTTCAGCGAGGAGACTTTTTCTTTTTTTAGCATTTTTAGAAGAAGTCTCCAGTGTTAGCACTTTGTAATTGTCAGAGGTAAAGCTGTAAGGTTTCCTTACATAGCAAAGTCTTGAGGACAGAGGAGTTTGTGGTTTCTCATGAACATGACAAGTTACTTTTTTGTCTTAGTAATTTTAAGAAAGAGCTTGTTTAAAGCTGCTATAATGTGCTATAAAGTGTTAATAGACGTTCTATAACATTAAATGTAACTATAAACAGATAAAATGAACGTCATTCTATAAACAGATATCATTAGCAAATTGTTGTGGAAAGAGGAATAAAACACTTCAGGATGTCCGGTTATTGGAAAATAATCAACTTCAGGACATGATATCACCCCGTCTATAATTATCCTATAAAAGCATGACCTGTTTTATTCCTCACATAACCCGCATTTGTTTATCAAATTTACAAAGCAATTTTATTTCTTACTTGTTTTCATCATTTAATTCATTTAATTTGTGAGAATATTTATTACTTATCTTGTTTCATAAAATTTAATCTGAATAGGCAAATATACCGTTTCAAAGATACCTTTAAAAAACACTGATTTGCAATATTGTCCTGCTGCTCTATATTATCTCTGCCCCAATCATTATTTAAAAGGGCCAGCTGAGGCAAGAGAAGGTCTGTCAGTTTTTTTTTTTTATTATTATTATTATTAGTATTATTATTGTCATTATTATTGTTGAAATAACAACCCTCCTTGCAGGCAGCAGAGGGCGAAAAAATACACACTGCTTCTTTAACCCTTTCAGGCATGTACACAGGCTTTTTTACATGAATGGTTCACAAACCTTCAAACCAAAGTTGATCTGGGGTCATATTTTTTATGCCTAAGGTCAAAGGTGACTACTGAGGTGGTTTCTCCTGGCAGTGCACAGTTCAGTAAAAGGGGCACTGACTGTATATCATATTACAATGAGGCAATGAGGCACAGATCAATCTTTCTTTCAAACCTTCAAATTTATTTTCATAAATAGATTACAAACCATCATATCTGAGTTGGTTTCATTTGGTAACCAATTGGTGCTAGACAATTCATTCCTAACTAAACACATTACACTACACATTCTTTAGTACTGGCTGTACATCACATCCTCAGATTTCTTCTTTTTTCTGAAGTTTTATAAAGTTTCATTTTTTGTGATAAAGGTAAAAACAGTTCTTGGTCTGGTTGATGCACAGTCCCACTCAGTGCACATGCATTTTGTGCGACGCGTCTTCCTACCTCCTCAGCACTCATTTATTGTTTTGCCATGGTGATCTGAAATGTGGAAAATTAAAAGTGGAATTTTTTTTATAAAATTAAAAATAGAATTTTCTAGAACAACACCTTGCATGCTATCCAACACCCAATTTTAATAACAATAGACAATTGTGCCCTATGTGACAATCTATCACTTATATGATTCTGTTTCCCATATATGCACAGTGGTGTAAAATCACCATTTTGCCTTCTAAAATGTTTTTTTTTTTTTTTTTTTACATTATTAAATGTAACATGTTATTTGTAGTAAAATCTACAAATATTTGTACAAAAACCAACCTGGATCAGCAGAAAAGAAATTTTTGATGAGGACAATTTAGCAGCTGTGTAATCCCAAATTTCAAAAGGAACTACAGTTATTGCATCACTTCCTGTGTGCTACTTTTTATTTTTTTTACCATCCCCAGATTTTTCAAAAAGTGTAAAGGTTCTTTCTGTAAACTTTAATGCAAATTGTGAAATGAGGGGAAAAAAACAAGTGGTTTCCCAGAGCAGCCACTGTGCCTGAAAGGGTTAAAATGATTATTCATATAATATAAAAATGAAATAAGAATGAATACCAGTTTACATTCAGCTTACATTCATTCTAGCCTTTTTTTAAGTTTAAATTTCCATAACTACAGGATAACGATCTTTTACTAGCATAATTTCATTGTTCTTTGTCACTGTTTTTTTCTCTACCCACCCAAAGTCTCCCTTTCCATTACTCCATCTCCTTCCCTCTCTCCGTCTCTTTTCTATCATAGCATGAGGACACTTGAATAAATCTGTGCAGGGTCAGGGCTTTGCTCTCTACTCTCTATTTCTGTTCATGAGCTTATATAAAAGCCCTTCACATCACCTTACATAAGACACCATCATTTATATATGCAAATGCAACCATCTCAAACTCCTGAACAGAGCTAAGTGTGCAGAGGGCAACAGGAATGGTCCTCCTTAATAAAATGCATTCCTTCGCTCTGGGCCTACCTAACACACATCGCCTACATGCACACACACACACACACACACACACACACACACACACACACACATACACATGCTCACTTAGAGCTGGCTTCATCAAAACCAGGCCACTCATCTATATTTCACTTTAGCTTGTTCTTTCAAGCACTTTGCTGCCACGCTTTGATCACAGAAGACAAAAGTGTTCATATCTTTGTGAGCAGTTTGCAGGTTAGTTCACGATGAGGGGGGTTCACACCCTCAGAGACACATTTTCAGCCTCAAAATTAAACCTCTGTCTCCATTAGATCTCCAGTCCATCTCACCAGGACTGAGATTTTTATAAGGTTTAAATAGGTTCAGAAGCAGAAAAGAACATACATCTGGGTGAAAAGTTAAAACTGTAGATGGAGATTGAAAGGAGGAGGTCACACTGCTGTGCTATTACAGGTATCTCTTAAATGCACACTTGTTATAGTCTATTCAGTTGTGTTTGAAATACAGCTTTGACCAACAGACATTGACACAAAGCAGCTTTACAGAAATCTTGGTGCAGATTTAGATCTTTAATGAGCAAGCCAGAGGTGACAGTGTCAAGGAAAAACTCCCTAAGGAAGAAACCTTGAGAGAAACCAGACTCAGAAGGGAACCCATCCTCTTCTGGATGACACTGCTTAACGAGGTTATAAATCGTTACTCTTTAGAACTGTAAACTGTATACTATGAAGTCAATCAGTACTAAGTGTATAAGTGAATAAGCATCCTGAAATGAGCACAGGACAGTGTTTATGATTTCATCAGCAGATCTTAGGTATAAATTTACACCATCCAGTGAGATAATCCACTGAAGCATGAGTGAGACTTGGACGTAAACAGTTTATTTATTTTTTTTGTAAGTGCAAATCTTTCAAATCGTTAGGATATCCATGTGGGACGATCCACAGCAGCAGAAGGTGAATCATGCACAGAAACATTTATATATAGTTAGAGTTACATAGTTATAAGAACCTAACACCAAAAACACTGCTTAAATGATACATTGTGCCTCGATCATTCAAACAAGTGACAGCAATGTGGTTGGGGTGAGTTTGATTTTATTGAATTAAGTACTAAGAAAAGATCACTAAATGCTCCCCTAACCTTAATCTTCAAACCTTTAAAAATGAGTCATGGAAGTTCTGACATATCCATGAGACATGAATTTGACCAATTGCTATGTAAGTCTCAATTCATAAGCATTGGTGATATATACAGACCAAAAACACGTTTATGTAATGTTTATGTAACACGTTTTTATATATACAGACCGAAAACACATTCTCCTATGTTTCTAAGTTCATACAAGCGTTCTCATATCTACAGTGATGTGGTCAACATGAGAAATGAAGACACACATACAGCAGAGGGATTGGGTGGGGTATGGAGGTGGGGGGGTGGATTTATGGTTTTGGTCTGCAGACTCATTGTTTAAGTGAGTGTACTTGACCTTCTGTCCGTTTGGAAGATCTGGAACATGTTATTGACTCCCATTTTCCCTTTCCAGCTCCGGTCCAATCCTGCCGCCTCCTTTCACAATTACCCTCTCTCCCACGGCTCCCCATCAGATTTAACTAAAGGTCAACATCTTTTCTGGCCCTTTCAGCCTAACAGAGCCTCTTCCTCACATTTCAATAGCGGAAATACTTGTGACTTTGAAAGTTGTTCGACTGTGCTGCACATCATGCTGATTCTAGAAAGGTCCATTAAGAGTGCACATGCTCCCTCTCAGTCCTGTCAGTCTGGTGTAATGTCAAAGCATTATCAGGTATTCATACAAACATATGGAATTTATGTATTAACACATGCCAGATTTCCTTCTTGGACACAGACAGGGCAGTAATAGGGGTGAAGCTGTTCACAAAATCCACTGTGCTGGATTACTGAAATAATTCAGAAAGAGTAACTCTGAACACTTGGACCTTTTCCGAATTCGTAGCTTAAGATTGCCATCCTGTGGTCATGGAAGGAAGTGCAGTTTCAGCAAAGCGGCTACTTTTTGCTGGTTGTTGTGATTCTTGGTAATTTAACCATGTTACCTTTTCGCACATGCTTTGGAAGTTGATGTTCACTTTTTTGTGTGTGTAGGTAGGTTTTGCAATATGACCTAGATCAATATACATCTATCTCACTCATTCATGACTGCTGAAAAAATATATCAACATTTACAGGTCAAGCTCTACATTTTACAGAAAGATAGCACAGTAATGTTATATAACTTTGTATAATAATAATAATAATAATAATAATAATAATTATTATTATTATTATTATTATTATTATTATTAACTTTTAGTGTTGTTCTAAAATCTGTTTTTTGGAGTTTAAAAGTTTTTCAGAGTGCAAATTGAATTAGAAAATCACCATTGTCTGATGTGTTATGTTGTGGGACAATATTGTCTCAATATTATAATTATTCCTATAGACTACATTGATATATGAGAACAATATATATGATCATATATGAGAACACTGAAATCATATGAAACATCTCGGATGACGTTATTTTCTAGTGAAGTGAGAATATTATTTTGACAATAATCTTCAATAAAGCCTCCTGCAATACTAAATGTGGCATTTCCTTACAAAGTACCAGTCCAGATATAGGTGATAATGTTCAGTGTATAGTTCAATGCTCAAGTCTAGTTATTTACACTTGCTAAGCTACTATTTTTAAGCACTGCTTTTTCTAAGGATTGATGCTAGAAAACCCTCAGGAGGACAGACAGGTGTCTATAGTCCAATGTAGGGCAGAGTAAAAGCTGTTTGGATAAAATCTAACCTGTCTGCGTGTAGCAGAAAAGAGAGAGTCTAAAGATCACCTGCCTGCCTTTTTCAAGTTAAAAAGTCTAAAATGAAAGCCACAGCAGACCTGTTTAAATTAGCCTTTCCCCTCGGTGCCTTTAAATCAAATAAAACACAACAGTCTGAGTCCAAACAAGTTAAAAGAACGTCCTTGCGGGTTTTATCCACTAAAGCAATAGTAACTAGAGCAACCTTCTCAAAGGCTAAAGCGTCCCAGCGGCCCAACACTCAATAAAGATTTGGCTACTTAAGAAGGTCGAAACAGCAAGCCATTAAAGGGCTTGACATGGACCCAGCTAGCACACTGCTTTCGCCATCACTCACAGCCAGCTAATGCAATTTCTCACTGATGGTCTGTCTCATCCAAGCCACTGATAGGTTTAGGCTGATGCATGATGCAAATGACACAGCAGTTGAGATGTAGACCTATGTATATATCTTCATCACCTGCAGGTTCTCTCTGTGTGGCCCACATCCCTCGAGACTCCCTTATTCACTTTCGCTCCATCCTTTCACCTTCTGAATGACGGCCTGATTTTCAGCTAAAAGCTTGATGTTGAGATATTGCAGTAGGTCTATAGAGATTTTATCTATTCTGAAAGCAGGTGTACAATAGATGCTACGCACTCATATTTTTTAATATTTCATATTAGGTTGTTAATGATTGCATTTTCTCTTGAAAATAGTTTGAAATAGTTTCAAATCTCTCTTTGATCCAAATTTTGCTGCAAGCTTCTAATTTCCAGCTCCATGAACTCAAAATTCAGCATGACTGCGCCCACATTATTGGACTATTAGTTAATTAAAAGTTGCTTTATGCCAATAATGAGTCATTATAGAGACTCATTTTTAATTCATGGGGCTTTGGGAGTAAAACTTCTCTGCTCTGTTAACTGTCAGAGCTCTGTCTTGTCAGATATGAGTCAGTTTGGAGTGACTGTGCCACTTCAAACGTCCAGCTTTAATTAAGGATGAAAGACGATGGGTTTGAGAGCAGACCAGACATTCTTCTTTTCCCTCAATCATTTCGCAGCCAAAGCAGCATCTAATTTCACCTTACATAACCAAAATTTCAGAAAGCTAGAGCAGTGCATTTTAAAAGTCCAGCCAAGAAACTTAATATAACTTATCCTGCACTATATCATAGTGCTGTTCGGCTCTTGACACTGTTTGGTCAGAAGGTGTTGATTAATTTTAATTTTCTATGATATATTAATGCTCCTGTTCTAATATATTATTGTTTCTATAATAACAGCTCATTCACAGGGACGGTTAAGTTTGTATGGTGAACACTCCAAATAATCTAAGACTAATAAAAAGATTTTTTTTTTTAAAAAAACATATTTTTTTTAACAAAATAAATCAAATATTGTGAAGTTTAAAAGATGTTTATTTAACGCTTGTGGAAGGAGTCTCCAGTGTCAGCACTGGATAGTAACAGACAGGAATTTTAGGGTGTCTTTAGGATGGATTTCCAATCCAGATGATAATCTGCATTATTATTATTTTTTTTTTTTCTGGATTTTTTATTTTTTTTTGGCTTGGATGTTTTGTTTTTCCCCAAGAGAGAGAAAAAGAGAGGTTGGTAAGGGACAACAGCTGATCTAATGTTACAACAGGAACCATTTTGTTCAGTGGCTGTTCCACAATATTAAAAGTAACTAAAAATTGATTTTAAAAAAAGTATGATGTGCTGTTCTTTAATGTATTTGTTGGCAAATTGCTGTGTTATAAGAGAAATAAAACATATGTTGTTATAGTAAAATCTATTGATTGATTATTTATTATTGATTATTTTCCTCAAACAGCACATCCTGGTGTGTTTTATTTCTTACCTAATTAACTGTCTGTCTGACACAGCGATTAACAAGAAAGATCTTTAGAACCTCAGTCTATCAAAAATTCTTTTATGTTATTAACATGTTAATAATATTAGTTTATTAGCTTACTCTGGGTTTGACTGTAGAGCTCATTTTTTGGAAGAAAAAAAAAAAGTGGAAATAAATGAGAGTTGTCATATACAGTAACTTTAATTTGAAATTCTTTTCTGTCACTTGCAAATTTGTAACAATTTGCCAGACCCAATAAGTATGTAAGTGTTATGAAGGTTAGCGTTAGAAATGGTGTCAGAGCTTGTCTCTTCTCTTCCTCTCTTCTCTTTGCTTCTCTTCTTTACAGCTTCGTTTTTGAACAAAATCCAAATACTTCACACTTGCTTTTTCGAATTTTGTATTTCTTTTTTTATGTCTTAAAAATAAGAATAATGTTACATGCATGATTCAATAAAAAAAAAAAGAAAATGTGTAATTAAACTGTGATGAGATGAGTAAAATCATTATATATTTAATCTTTAAACATCAAATATTAATTTTAAATTCATAAGTAGTGTCATTAATCAATTATTAGACACATCAGTTATTAGACATGATTAGGCTTGGCCTTCCTTTCAATTTTCAAAAGAAAGTAAAAATGATAGCAGTGATGTTTCAGAGAAACTTGCAGTCTTATGTTCTAACAGTCTTTGTGAGCTTTAAGCACAACTGCACTTATTTAAAAATGTCTCTCAGCTACTATTTACTTTTTGTTTGATTTCTTTTCAGCAGGAGCAGCAAATCTACAGAACAAAGAGACAATTATTTCCTGCTTGTAGACGCAGTCGCAACTTTTACAGTGTTCGCTTTTGAAGTGCCGTTCGCTGGCGTTGGCCCCTGTTTTTATATTTTGTTTGTTTTTGCACTTTTGACTGACAAGCTTTTGTTTGCTGTTTGTCAGGCCGCAATCAAGGCTGCAGCTCCACGATTACAAGCTTACATCAAAGTTCCTCTTTCCCTCCGCATCCTCTGCCCTGGTGGCTCCCAGAGGAGCTGTCTGCTCAGACATGTGACAGAGAGAGAGAGAGAGAGAGAGAGGGAGAGGGAGAGAGAGAGAGAGAGCAAGGCTGTGGGTTCTACAGGTTCTGCTTCATGGCCCTGAGTATTAGCACTGTTCTCTTTGTTGCCGCTGTCATGCGTAAGGAGATAAAGTTGAGGAGGGGCCCCGATGTGGAGTCTTCCAGGGCCGACATCGCTAATCTGCTCTTCCCCTCAATCCTCTTCTCCCCTCTCCAGCTGCACTGCCAGTCCCTGTGCTAAATCCGCCATATCTCCCTCCCAGGACCTCGGCTCTTGTGTTTGAACAATGCCCTCTTAGCAGGGCCTGGACAGCAGCCCAAGAGTCTCTCTCTTTCTCAGTCTCTTTCTTTCTCTTCCTTAAGAGGATGCTGCAAGTGCACACTGTCAGCATTGAGTAAGAAGACAACCTGGTGGCCGTTTGTTTGTTTATTTATTTATTTATATATTTATTTATTCATTCATTCATTCATTCATTCATTCATCTGTTTGTTTGTTTGTTTGTTTGTAACAAATCCAGTCTTATGCAATGTGTGTGATGCTTTCGTATGATTTCAGAGCTTAACCTTCTTAAACTTTTATTAACTTTCCACAGTAAGATGTATTAAAATTATGTTGGATTTAACAAAGGAGATAAATGAAAGAATTTTTCTTTGAAAGAAAGAAAGAAAGAGATGTACTTGAGTGTAGTATTGCAAGCAAAGCACTATTATTTTCTTAAATAAAGAAACAGAAGTCTACTCTGTGTGTGTGTGTGTGTGTGTGACTATGTGTGTGTGTGTGTGTGTGTGCAGACAGGACAGTCATGGGAATACGAAGTGCTCCGTCGAATGCCAGCCTCCCGTCTCCTCCTCTGTCAAGTTGAGTCCTCAAATCTAATTTGAATGCTAATTATTTTGGTCAGTTTATAAACTATAGATCAACCCAGTGTCTTGGTTTTTCCCCTCTCTCTTTCTCTCTCTTCATCTCTGTGAATCCTGGAGCACACCCCCCCCGAGGATCGGAATCACCTTGCCTTCCAACTTGTCTCCTGTCTCGGCTTCTTTCATTATACAACACATGACCTATCACATATTCCTCTTTTACCGCCATTCAGGCCTTGTTGCCAGCCATCAGTGAAGGGGGAAAAAAGCACTCTACTCGTTTCATCTTTCCTACAGCTTTCGTCCTGTTACTCTCTCTCTCTCTCTCTCTCTCTCTCTGTCTCTCTCTCTCTCTCTCTGAAAGATCTCTTGCCAATTGCGTTCTCTGCTTTTCCCCTGTGGAGCAAGCTGCATCTTCAGAGCTGACAATTCGTACTTCTTTTATTGTAACATTTTCCCCCTTCTTCTTCTTCTTTTCACTCAATGAAAACATTGCAGAAAGCCACACCAAAACCACATCTGCGCAGCTTCTAACAGAGACACAGCTCGAAGTCTGAAGTGTCTGAAGCTGTCATGTATGAAACAAAGAGCTCCAGATGCTCTGTATCAGTTACTCAGATAGTCATATCAACTCTATTCTGATTTTAACCATCTCTCCATTTGGAAGGATGGATGGATGGATGGATGGATGGACATATTTGATGGATATATGCATGAATGGATGGATGGATATATGGATGGGTATATAGATGGATGGATAGATACACAGATGTTATAAGGACAGCTAGAAGGATGAATGGATTGGTGGATATATGGATGCATATATCAATGTATATATGTACAGATGGATAGTTATATATATATGGATGGATGGGCTAGTGGATAGATGGATGGATAAATAGTAACATACACTCACTATAGGCTACATACAAACACAGTATGAATATAATGAATATATATTTTTTTAAATAATCAGTTCTGGTGTCTAATAAAATAAAAGGCACAATGTCATTCAACGTGTTTACAATGCTGTTCACAAAGATATTCGAAATCCCTCCTCCATTGTCAGACACTACAAAGGAGTTTATCTTTTCAAGAAGAAAGTGTGAAGATACTATTCACTGGGTCAAATAAAAGTACGACCTTTCTGTGTGTGTGGTGTGTTACAGACACTTGTATAAAGGGTTCGAGTGTAATCGAAGGCTGCAGCCTCGCTCAAGGTCTGGAGAGAGTTTCCCCTTGCTCCCAACACCTTTATCTCACTCAGCTGGTGCTGGAGGGAGCCTTGGGATGATGAAAAAGTCATTCTATAGCTTTTGTTCCTTCTAATTGTAGTCAGACTTAGCGATAAGTGTGTACAGCGTGATGCAGGAAAATCAGTGAGGCTGGAATCCCACATCCCATAATACAAACACAAACACACACACACACACTTATGCTCATCAGCAATGCCCTGCATCATTAACAATGCAAAAGGAGGCTGAAGTGTGAATGTGTGTGCAGTGTGCATCTCTGTGTGTGTGTGTGTGTGTGTGATGGGGGAGGTTCCACATTGCAAAAGCACTTGACACTTTGCCATCAGAATTAGTGGCTTCCTTTCTTATTTGTTTTGATGGGCAAATCACAAGGCTTTCATCTCTGCATATTTAAAGATGACACCCCAAACCGGCAGCTTGTGCTATTGTTCTTTCCCCGAGCTTATTCAACATACAGCCCATACAAGGGCTGCTCCTAATTTAAAGGTATTTATTAAAATTCAGACTAGCCATTACACTGCTGCACATGAGGGGAAACAGCAAAGGGGGAGAGAGTGGGAGAGAGGGAGAGGCAGAGAGAGATGGGGAAAAAAACCCGAACAAGCTGCTTAATCAAAAGTTAATTGTACAATTTTCATGCAGATGAGCACCGCATATACGTGATTCCCAGCTCTGCGATTATTAAAATAAAGAAATGAGCGTTATAGAAAATGTGGTGGGACTCCACGGCCGGTAAACAATCAGGGCAAGTTTAATTTGTGGTAAACAAAATGGAGATACACAAGGGGTCTGGGAAGGAGAGGATAAGGTTAAATTAAATTTGCAAATGTACAGACACAAGGCGTTTTGTGTTGGAGTGCAGCAATTACAGGCACGCTTTAATGAAGCAGGGTCTGGCGGCAGGGGACGCATTCAGCCGGCACACGACCTACAAGCAAAACCTCCTACTGAACACCAAATTATAGCAGCAACTTAATAGACTGGCTGAGGTGAGTTCTGTGAAGCCTTTCTGTCTCACACACACACACACACACATACAAACACACAAACACAGAGAGAATTGCACAGGTTTATGCTTTTATATGGCTGTAAATAATTACATACAGTACTGTATATGCGACAAATGGCCCAGTTAAACTGCAGGGTTTGTGTGATTTCAGTTGCATCCACAGGCAACATACAGTGATGAGATCAGGATCAACCACAATCAAAGTTGTTACAGTTGTTATGGTTATCATTTATTATTATTATTATTTATGCCACAGCAGTGTTGAATTCTTGAATCTGACTGGTCAGAAGTTGTTTATTAATTTTCTATAAGATCTTCTCGGACAGTAGTGCCGTCTGTACTTCTGTACTTAATGCACTCATTCTAATATGTTAATATGGTTTTATAGCAACAGATAACTCATAGGGACTCATATAGTGAATTTAAAAAAAAAGAAAAGAAAGAAATGTGTGTTGTGGTGTTTTCTTGTTTTTTTTTTTTTTTTTGTGAGAAGACATTTTGCGAGCACTTTTGAAAGGAGTCTCCAGTGTCAGTACTTTTTTAACTGTCAGTGGTAAGGCTGTAACTTTACGATGGAAGGCTTCTGGTGTCTCAGTAACATAATAAGCTGTTTTTTTTTTTCTTTTGTCTTATGAAGAGAGAAAAAAACCGAAAAGCTGTAGAGAGAACGATTGTTTACAGTTGTTATAATTGATAAGAGGAACTAACTTGTTTTGGGGACCTTTCACAACATTAAACATAACTATAAATGGATAAAAAGTTAGCCTTATCATACATTATAACACTGCTGACTTCTATAGTGGCAGCTTTGATGGTAGATCTAGTTGTATGGTATTTCAAATAACAGGTTTATATTGGTGTACTTGTTTTAATAGGTTATGATTTCTGTAGTAACAGCTCATTCACAGGGACTTGTATGGTGGACACTCTACATAATCTAAGGTTAATAAATGAATTTTAAAAAGTGATGTTTAGCAAAAAAAAAAAAAAAGCGTATTATTGTTGATATGGTGAAGTTTTCTGTATTTATGGAAGTCTTGTGTGTCAGAGCTTTGTAACTGTCGATAAGTTTTACATCATGGATCTTCAGGAAGCCATCTTCAGGACAGAGTGGCAACATCACACCACCATGTTGCTGATTATTTTCCAATAACAGCATCATGTTTTATTCATTATTTATTAGTATTGTGTAGACCTTACCTATTATTATGTGGTTAAGGTCCTGTAACTGGGCTTTCAAGCAAGGCCCTTAGTACTCAGCTCTGTGTTTGGATTCAATTCTGTCTCTCCTGTCAGTCCCTGAAAGTAAAAATCACAAAAGAATCAGGAAGTTTAGGCACTCAGAGAAGTACAAGTTTAAAAATTAACTGGTATGCACAATGTTTGTGCATACCCCATAGAGCTTTGTTACTCCATGCACATCTGAGGCAGCAGTTCATATTAGCTCATAACTATACTTGCTTATGACTGGATTTGAATATTACCCCTGTTCATAAGTGGTGCTGGCAGAGCTTTGTCTCAAATGCCCAATTCCAATAGGATGAGTTGGGAATGAATCCATGTTTTCATCTTAACCTCCTACAATGTTTAATTCTTCTGTATGAAATTAGAAATCCCTAAAAATAATTTGTCTAGTAAAACTAGCATTGGTACATGCTTTTATGTTTGCCTCTGGTTTCACAATGTGCAAGTTTATTTTGAATGAAAATACTGATTCTGGGGGAAAAAAGTTAAAATAATAACAGCTTCACACATTTTATTATTATTATTATTATTATTATTATTATTATTATTATTGGAATAATATTTGATCTGGTTGGGATCAAATAAACTATGATGAAGACGAGCAATATAGAGCTGTCTAAAATTTATCTCAACTCAATACTGACATCTAGTGGTGAACTCACTAGGTTGCAAGAGGTAAGTGAAAATTATGTTTAATCCTGCTCTTTTCACTTTATGAACCAATGTGGGGTGATGAGGCGGGGGGATCATTGCAATTATTTTCCAGTGGAAATGCTCTAGTTTGTATAATGCACACATTGTACAACTCGACCAGGGCTAATTAACTGCTGTCCTGGAGGTCACATTCCAGCACAGTTTAGTGATTTCCTGATAAATGACACCTGATAACAACTTCAACATTTCACCCATTACAAATGAGTAACCTTGCTCATTAAACTGAACTTCCTCAAATAATGTCTGATGTAACAAGCTAGCATAGCTAGGTAATGCTTCAGAAAAAGTTTGCTAACTAGCTTAGCTGATACTTCTTTGAGTACCACTGACAATACTAACATTAGCTACCTTTGTAACTTTTAAAGCAATTAAATAAAACTTCTATACAGACAGTCACATGTGAAATGTCTTGCGAGAGCACTAAAATAGGGTTGTACTCATTGCATGTTAGCATTTTTATTAATTGCTAATGATTTCTTGTGAGCCAGCATTACATTAAACCCACATAACCAGCATTACATTAATCCGTTCCTTAACAAATTTCAGTATCTGAAAGTAAAAGGTTTAGCTCGGTGAAGTTAGCATGACCTAACCCTAATATCTTATTTAGATAAATTATAGTTAGCATACTTGGCAGGCCTACAGCAGTTAGTTGACTTAGGTTTAGCTACTTTAGTTATATTTACCAATTGAATACATGCTTCCTGAAGGGTTTTATATGGTTCATTTGAATGGTTTCTACTGATAACAGATCATAGAGGATGAGGCCATGCACAAAGTAAGCTATACCCGAGTGTTCTCCAGTCTGTAAGTCAGAGAAATGAGACATGATTTTATTTGGAAGGTAACCTTCATGTTAACTAGCTATCAAAGTCACTATCAATGTAACTAGAAGATAGCTAGCTAGGTAGGATACCTGTCAGCTATATGAATTCAAAACTAAAGGGGAATTCCACAGTGAGCAAAATCTTTTTGCTTAAACACTGAACTTTTTGTGTTCCTCTAATTGCTAAGCAATTTTCACTTCCAAGTGAAAATTGGTTATATTTTTTTTTTCCATTTAATGGGTTTAAATCTACAATCTGAACACAGCTCTCTCATCAGTGTATGTACCTGTTTTCTTTGTTTTGCCCATATTTATTCTGAATAATGCAATGTATTAAGAAGCTGAATGTAGTTTTAAAATCTTAATCTTGGTTACAAAAAGTGTTAGATAAAAGAGGGAGATTGTGAAAAGACATATAGAAAAGAACAGTTTTAATAGATTAAAGCTGTTATTTAATTTATATATGTATATATAACACACAAGGTCATGTAGAAAACACCAACAGGACAACTTAGTTAATCTGAACCGAATTTTAAAAAATCCTTTAAGCACAGACTTGAATTCAATTAGCAATGTGAGTTATTTATTTATTACATTTATTTTTAGTTGGAAAACTAAGCAGTATTGGGGTGAACTCTTGGTCACATTTTCTTTTAACACTGTGTGTAAGGAAGAAAACACAACAGGGAATGCTGTTTACAAAAAAAAAAAAATCAATGACAGGGTGGTGTGATGCAACACACTTTTTTTTTTTACCCATTTATATTTAGATTTAATATTAAGGAACATCCATGAAACAAGTTAGTTTCTGTTCTCGTTTACATTGTAGCAGCTATAAACAGGCTCTGTCACCAGCTTCTTTTTTTTATTTGCTTTTCATGTTAATACAACAAAAATGCAGCATGTAATGTTACCAAGAAACCAGAAAGTGCATAGTCCTCTGTCCGGAAGAGTCTCGTTTGTCTGAAAACGTACTGTTACAAAGTGCTGACACTGGAGAGTCCTTTAATAAATGTTAAATAAGTATTTCCTAACAGAAAAATTCACTATGTCAACATGTTAGACATGTATTTAATCGCTTTGTTATTAGCATCCATGAAACCTGTGAATAAGTTATTATTATAGAAACAATAATGTATTAGAACGAGGACATCAGTATAAACCTGTACTATTGACAGAGCTGCTGTTATAGAAAATTAATCACCACCTTCTGACCAATCAGATTTGAGAATTCAACAGAGCTGTGGTAGAACTGAAAATCGGCAATAGTTGGGAGTTTATTTGTAAATAACAGTTAAATGTAAAATAAAAGGAAGGCATGTTTAATGTGGGTTTTATACTAATTCAAAAGGAGGAAATGTATCTTTAAGAGTTTTGCAGTACAAGTGCAGTATTTCCTCTTTTTCTGATTTCTTAAAAAGTAACTTCTCTAAAACGTTCATGTGGTGTGACTGTAGTGTTGTAATAGCTTCAGAAAAAAAAAAATCACACAGAAGAAATTGTATATATCTTTCTTTAATAATCCATTTCATTTGTATATCCTTGGCATTGTGCAATGATCATTAATCAGTGTGCTTTGAAAGCCCATGCAGCTTTTTCAACCTTCAGACAGGTATCAACCATCAACCTTACTGTTTACAAAATGATCAGTTCCGTAGAAGAAATGCTGCTGATGATGCTGCGAATGAAAAATGGGCCGGTCCCTGTCTCACTGAGTTTGAAATCACTCTGATACAAATTCTGATACAAAATCTGTCTCTTTTTTTCACAAGATAGACTCACTTTTGTGAGTTTTGAAGGTATTCGTTGAAACATATTCATGGTTGTTAGATTTTAAAGAAAAATACATTAAAAAGAACAATACGGATGATGTCAGTCGTCTTAATATGTATGACATCACATCTAAATAAATAAAAGTTCAAACATTAACATAAACATTTGTAAAATATGTAAGAATGGACTGTAAGCAATAATACATAAATACATTTACAATACCTACAGCTTTACAAATTTTACACAGGTTAAAAAATTTATACTGTTAAGTCATTAAGACCTATGATTAAACAAAATCAAAACTGTGTTTAAAACACCTTGATGGAATGATACGATGAGGCATGAAAGACACAGAACATACTTACAGTTACAAACCCTTGTGTAGCTTTAGTATATGACATTATATTACAGATAGATATGATTTTTAGAGGACAAGTGCATAGCAAAATAGAAGCAAATTTTATCCAGTTATGGGCGTAAATTCCTGACCAACTGGTATAAAAACACTGAACAGAAACATTTAAGGCAAATTTCATCATTTGAAATTGGCATAGTCTGAGAAAATGTCGACAAAGTCCTGTACCACTCTGTAGCAGAAGTCATATTGTTCCTACAAAGAAAGAGAGAATAATAATGAACACAATATACTGTATGTCAGAGCCGCTATACCACTGATCAGAGCACATGCAGACCTACAGAACATTTTGGGGCTGAATTCGCAAAAATTCTTTTCTTACTACTATGAGTTCTCCTAAGTAAATGGTTTCTAGGTAAAGTTTCTTCTTCAAACATATTCATGGAACTGCTGAGAGGAATCTAATGAGGAATAGCTAAGAGGAAGGACACGGTTGACCCTGTTGCTATGGATGGTGTTATGTTTCATGAATGACATCAACAATGACTGTGTGATGTGCAAGTCAATAAAGGTCAATAAAAATAGAAAATGATGTGTATCTGATCTCATACACAACCACAAAATGTCAGCTTAGCCTATACATGTTTTTACAGGAAATAATATTTTATTTTACTGAACATACACGGTTCTGTGGTGAAACTATGACTTTACAATTTATAAACCTCTAAAAGATAATATATTTGACATGTGAGAATTTAGATTTTTTTGGTTCCGTGTAGTATCAGCGAAATTTATTTCCATTTTATGTATTATTTTTTTAATTGTGATTTGACAATTTTGAGTTTATTGTGATTTGCTGTTAGGGACTTAGGAATCTTCTGGTCCACCTCTAGATTTTCACAGGTTTTAGCTCTAAAATGCTTTTTAAATTAGTTACTGTTAGACTGAAAAAAATAAGCAGTCTTAATACTAGGATTTTAATGTTTAATAGCTTTTCCTAAAGGGTGATTCTTTGTGAATCTGATCACGAGAGCATTAGTACATACCACAGTCTGCACCATGTGTGGCCGCTGCATTCGCAAACTCTTCACAGTCTGAAAGACGTCCAGCAGGCCCTCGGCCTTCACACGCTCCAGGATATTACTGAGGGCAATAAACGTACCGGTCCGACCCGCTCCAGCACTACACACACACATACAAAAATAAATTGACAGTGAATGCATACAGAGATATAAACACATCCAACATTCATAAATCTTTGCTGCATTTGACTAAATTATGCTGCATTTGACAAATGAAATTTGACTTAATATGCCCCCTAAACTCAGACTTTCTATTCAGAAAACTAGGAAGGTCTCCTCAACCCCAAGTTCAGCAAGTGACATCAAATCAACATGGCTGCTCACTGCACAGTAAACAAAGTAGCACTTCTTTACTTTTACATAAGTTATGCTGAACTAGTATTTGCTTTAAAGCAATCAGCATACAGACATACATCACTCATCACAATTAGCTGGCTAGCTTGTTGCTAACAGAAATATGAACATGCAGGTGTCCATGTTTTTTTATCTCACTTTGCAGCTCAAAAGAACAAAGTTTGAAAATGAAGCGTTTCAAACTCCCACGTCTGAGGTAAGTCAAATGCAGCATTATTCCACAAAGATAAGCATATTAATTTTAAAGTCTAGAGATGTCAATCAGTGCAATAGGCAAAATTGTAAGACCAAATATAAGAAGTAAAAAAAAAAGTATAAATGTATCTTTGTTGAATAGTTTTAATAATGTTAGCTATGTTTATATCTAAGCCTATAAAAATCAAGTATATTTTGCATGTATGGCTTAGAGGCATTTTGATTCATCTGCAGCTATGTCTACATACAATTACTGTTCTGTTGTCCTGTCTAGTCTTGTTCTTTGTCCTGTGTATTTTTTTGTATATCTCTACACTTATTTTACAGTGTTGTGTATGTGCACTTCATCTAGTCCTGTGTAATATGCAGCTGTATTGTTGGGTGTTGCACCATGTTCCTGAAGAAACAACATTTTATTCCAATGTAAACATGTTATATGGAGGAATGACAATAAAATCCACTTGACCTAACTTAGTGGCCCAGATCTGAACTACTCCTGTCACAAGAGCTTTACCGAAGAGAAACTTTTTGAATTCAAAAGGCATGATCGGTATGCATGTAATTTGAATAATTTGAATAAGCTCCCAGAAATTCAAGCTAAGCACCCACTAAGCACATGTCTGAACACAGATAATGTTTCTGTATTCTGTAAACATGGCTAACTTGAGTCACCGGCTCTAAATATGGCTGTAGCCTTATTTACTGGATATTTCCAGTAGGATAATGTGCCATATTACAAAACACACACCTGTCATGCTGGTTTCATAAATATGACTCAGTTGACAGTCACCAAATCTGTGACTGGTTTTTGGGAAAAAAGTTTCTGGTAGACAAAAAGTGGTACTAGATAAAGTGGCCATAGAGGGAAGTGTGTGCGTGTGTGTTACCTGCAGTGTACGACGATGGGGTGGTTGCCTGATTGCTGTTGCTGTTTCTGCACCGCAGCGATGATGTCGATCATTCCCTTCCCCTCCGCCGGAATTCCAATCTCCGGCCAGCCGTGAAAGTGGAAGTGACGGACCAATCGTGTCTCCTTCTCCTGCTCAACACACAACAACTCACATTAGAGCCGAGATGAACTAAACATCTGCATGCTATAATATCTGTTTAATGTTATTGGCTATTTAGCACTGGGGTTTTTATATAACGCATACATTTGCAATGAATTAACTGTATTGCTATACAACTTTCAGATTCTTTTCTATAAAAACAGTTAAACACACACACACAAACACACACACTCACCGGGTCATATGTGAGTACCAGGTCTCGGAGACTAAACGTGTCATCACACTGAGTATCAGCTTTGATTTCCACTGTGTAGTCTCCATATTTTACTGAGTCTTCTGTGGGCCAGTACTGACAACACTTATCCTGAAAAACACACACACACAATATTACATCTACATTTAATTAATATTACATTTTTAGAACAGAATAAATTTTTATTTAAGCAATATCTGGCCTTGTTTCGACCTTGTGGGGACATCTGCATGGTCCCCAAAAAAGGAAAACTAAAAACTAGAACTACTAATTTTATTTAAAAACAAATTAAAACTGCCAAAAGGTTTCATTTTGGTTACTCAGGTTAAAGTTAGGCTTAGGTTTAGGTGTAGCACAGCATTAATTAGCTTATCTCAGTGGCAGGTCCTCACAAGGATAGAAAGAAAGTGTTTATTTGTGTGTGTGTTTGTTTTGTGTGTATGTACCTGTTCTCTCTCTTGGAGTTCTGTCAGCATGACTATGGAGTGGCATTTCCATTCCCAGACCATCCTCCAGAAATCGTCCACCGTGTGGGGTAAAGGACCTTGCGTCGCTATGAAGTAGTCTTTTTGCCTATAGCCCTGTTACATCAAACAAAACCAATAAACACACAGGGACACACACTAACAGGCAAAATGAGTACTCAGTAAATATACTGTAAAGTATTAAAGCTTGTTTCTGCCAAGTATCAGAAAATTGATCCCACTATTCTGGAATTTTTACCTTACAATCATGAGTTACTATTATGCAATTGCGACTTTTTCTTTCTTCGCAGCTGCGTGATAATATCATGCATTTGCTAATTTTTATCTCGCAATTTATGTGATTTCATGCTTCCACTTATTAGGCTATCCCATTCCCCTAACCCAGCCATACCAACACCAGACATTCTCTCAGAGTGGCCAGTTCCTGCTGAAAACAATCCTCCAGGTAGTTTGTATATCTAATTTACACGCTGCTGCACATGCATGTTTTTGTTGTGGTTTGATTATTGAAAACAGATGCACTAAATCCCAATTGTGAGATATTAGAAAGCAATTGTGAGATAAAAGGTCACAACTGAGAAATATTAACTCACAGTTATGACATATAAAGTTGCAACTGTGTGACATAAACTTGCAACTCCGGGGGAAAAAAAGCCACAGTTGCATGAAGAAAAAAAAAAAACTCACAATAATCAGATAAAAACGTCACAGTTTTTAATCACAATTTTAACTCGTATTTGCAAGATAAATCTGCATAATATTTTGTCCTATGTGGCAGGCTTCTATAGTAAAGGATATTTAAAAAGAAAGAAAAAAAAAAGGAAAAAAAAACAGGTTGAAAACAAAAGGTTGAAAAAAAACAGACTCTTTTGTGTTTCCAAAGAAAGTTATTAATATGCATAAATATGATATGGTATTACATCATATCATTTCACTCTTACTTCTTATCTCAAAAAATGGAAACGGTACATATTAAATAAATGTGATTGAGGAATTAAAGTTACAAAATGCTAAATTCCCCATCAAAATGTCTAGCATCAAAAAAGCAAGAAGTCGCAATAAAATGTAAATTTATGTTTGTGGCATATTTATATGTATATTTGATTCATTCATTCATTCATTCACTTTTTCCTTTTTCTTCCACATTAAACCGGTTACGCAACACAACAACCTGCAGAAATCCCCATGAATCATGCATCAAGCCCCAATAAAAAGAAAGGACTCACATCAATAAAAGAAGCATTAATGTAGTCAGTGAATTCCTGCCCTCTCCTCATGGATAGGATCACTCTGTTGAAATCATCTGCAATAAAGACCAAGAAAAATACAGCATTTATCTCTTTGTAAAGAGGGAATGAGTGCTATTAGCAATTAGCTATTAGCACTGTTCTAGTTATTAGCAACACTGTTCTAGTCATTAGCAACACTGTTTTAGTTTTTAGCAACACTTTTTAAGTTATTAGCAACACTGTTCCAGTTATTAGCAACATAATTTTAGTTATTAGCAACACTTTTTTAGATATTAGCAATGCTGTTTTAGTTATTAGCAAAACTTTTTACGTTATTAGCAACACTGTTCCAGTTATTAGCAACAATTTCTTAATGATTAGCAACACTGTTTTAGTTATTAACAACACTGTTCCAGTTATTAGCAACACTGTTCCAGTTATTAGCAACACTGTTTCAGTTCTAGTTATTAGCAACACTGTTCCAGTTATTAGCAACACTGTTTCAGTTCTAGCTATTAGCAACACTGTTCCAGTTATTAGCAACACTGTTCACTGAGTTTTAACTCGATTTGACTTAGCATGAGGTTCTCACTGCTGGTGAATATTAGTGTGGCAGGAAGGACTTTAAATTGTGAGGAAAGAAGTGTGATTTCATATTCACTTCCCTGTAAACAAAAGACACATATGGCTCTTGCCTACCAGCAAGCATTAGGTAGTAATGGAGCAGAGTTTGTGCCATGGTAATTTTCAGTTTAGCAGTACGAACAAAAATATTTGTGTAGTAAATGTAAATATACTGAATTATGGCTGTACAGAGGTGTGTGATTGTAAAATGTAAGATATGTAGAGTTCAAGTACTCCATACATTAATCTGAGCAAAAAAGCCATCAGAAATGTTAATGCTAGTAGTAATACAGCAGGGCTGCTGTCATTTCCTGACAAAAAAAAAAACGTATGTGTTATGTTGTGTATGAGTCTAAACTTGCACTTTGTACATGGCAACTTACATGCATACAATACCCTCTAGAATTAATGCCACCCTTCATGAAGATGTGCAAAAATAAAATAAAACAAATAAAACATGCAATGTGATATCTTGTGCTCAAACATACAGATGATTGTATAGTTATATTTATAAGTTTGAGATTGTGTGTGTGTGTGTGTGTGTGTGTATGTGTGTGGTCATAGATCCAATTCCTGGCAAATTTCCAATTGTTCAGAGATGTGAAAAGTTTTGTTATTGCCCTCATTGCTTATGCATTTGTATATCCATTACCTAATTTGTGCAGATTAGCATCCATCTGTCTCTTTTATTATTGAAAGTTCTTTGTTTTTTTCCATGGTAATGTATGACAAGGTATTTCTCCATGTGTGCAACCTCATATTTATACCCCAGAGAAACAGGACATGGTTAATATCAATAATATTATTTTTTTCGATTTCAACAATATTTTTTTAAATAAATTTTTGTTAGGACAAAGATAAATAGTTACACTTACTGTTTGAGGAGAAAATTAGTTAATTGTTAGAAAGTATATTCATTATGAATTATTGGCTGTAATGTTTATTTGTATACAATCATTTTTGATGACTAGGCATTGTATGTGTATATGTATGTAGAGCATTTGAGGATTGTGCAAAAAAGTGTAGACAAATGAGTTAAATCAAAACTGGGAAAACAGTAATTTGTGAAATGTAACGGCATTTCAGCTGTATGAATGCTCTACTCACTGTTTATTTGTTCTGACAGTAGAGTCTTTATGTAATAAGAAAAGTATTTATTACCACATTTATCTTTGTTAATGAAATTTCTTTAATTCTGAGATTTTTTGATGCTATTTGGTTGACACTTTCCACCACTTCATAATGGCTTGTAAACTGCAATTTGCGCTTCACACAGAGCAAGTGATCCAGTTTGTGTAATGAGCTAGAGGTTTAGTAAATTTAACGTTAATATCCGAAACCACGTGAGGCCATATTGTTACCACGTCAAGTTGCAGTTTGCTCTGTGCCTCTTTGCATCTCTTCACATCTGGCTCTTAGTATCTTGTTGCTTTGACTACAGAATATTGACGTATTCCAAATGAATTTCTGAGTTTCCTGTTATTTTCTATATCTTAACCCTTTATAGCCGAAATTCTTACATGGAATAATCTGGAGCACACGGTTCTTCTTCATATTCGCCTGTAGATTGCCCATTCTCATGTTTTCCTTCATAATCCGCATGTTGGTCAGCTTCTGCAAAAATGAGAAGTGAAGCATTCATCCATGAAACTGATAAATATGGACACTTCACAAAATGCTTTGATGGACTATTTTCAGACTTGTATATGTGATTATGTATTAGTCATTGTGTCAGTGTGTCATCATGTTTCAGCTGTTGGTTTCAGTTCCTCTCCCACCACGGGGATACTGTTCTCACCTTAAACTCTTCCTCGAGCCCCAAACGGTCGTGTGGTGCACAGGTGTTGTGCAGTTTGTGCAGATGTCCCTCTAAAGAGGACACGTCCAGCTCAGTGTCCCCATACAGGAAGTACTCCAGCAAGGCCTGGTAGATGAACGAGTACTGCATCTGCACACACACATACCCACACACACCACATGTTTGAGGAACTGGGAGGGGAAAATCCCTAAAAGATTCATGCATGTATAATTAGATTTGCCACTGGGTATTTTCCAACATACCATCTTTTGTATTTTTATAGCATTCAAATGAATATTACAGGATATTTTATCATGAAGGATAATAGATGATGGATGATAGTCAATGTTTTTCTTATGAAAGACAGCGACTAATATTCATCTAGGATTCCCATATAATTTGCTGTATTGTCACATATACTGTATTGTTTCTTAATTATTTATTTAACAGGAAAAATATAAGTAAAACTTTATAACATACAGTATAACACCACAGATGCAATGTACTTCGGGCTTCTAGTTATAGCTTATGTGTAGCCCAGTCCCAGGTTAGGCTTTTAGGACAGGAATTGATCATCTAAAGCATCATACACAAAACACATTAAAAATGTGTGTACTATTATAGAAAAACTCAACCTTTTGTTTTTACACACCAAACATCTGGAACACATTTCCGTTAAACATTTGTCAGGCTTATCTATCTGTGATAAAAAATAATAATAATAATAATAAATTCACTCAAGCATTTAACTAGCTTTTATTATTTGTCTAGTATGTTCTTTCTGTATTTACATACATTTTATATAGTTGTACACTTTATATTGTAATTATTTTATCCTTCAATTATTATTTAATTGTTATTTCATTATTATTATTTGCATATTTTACTATTTTATTTCTGTTTTTTACTTCATACCATAAAGCACCTTGAGCTGCATTTTAAATGTGCTATAAAAATAAGGTTCATTATTATTATTATCATTATTATTATTATTATTACTATTATTATTATTATGCTTCGGTTCAGTTCTTTATATATCTAATGTGCATCGTTGTTCTCAAATTTGTTTTTGCTTTTTTGCATTGTCACTCAACTTGGCCAAGAGATCTCTACTTGTATCTGTGTTAGACTGACAAAGAAGTGTGTACACACAGAGGTGTGAATAGACAATGACCTTGTTACTGGCATGATTCTGGTAGTTATGAGTGGCTAAGTGTACATTACACACAGGCAGAGGCTCTGAGGCTGAAACTAATACCTCTAGTTTTTTGTACTGATATGTACTGTTAATGTTATTGTGTAGTTAGCAGGCCATGTCTTACAGTAATGCCAGCCAAAGGGAGAACGCAAGTAAAAGATGACACACTCACGTCTGTCTGTACAAGTTGTGATCGCTGGTCTCGGATTCTGGACACGAACCCAAATACGTCGATCTTTTGTTCCTCATACATCATGTCAATCATTGCATCAATCACGATGAAGGTACCTGTCCTTCCAACTCCAGCACTGAGAGAAACCACACACACACACAAATATGTGCACACATGAGAACCAACACAAACAGGTTCATGGACTGTATGGGATTTATAATGAATAAATGCACAAAATCACACTTCCTGTCTCCTGCAGTGCTGTTACAAAGTCCCCCTCTCAGCTCACTCTCACAGTTCTGCTCTCATGTTTTGTTTTGCGTTGATTCGTTGTGCTTTTGTTTTGGTCCTGTCTCCACCTCTGTCCTGTTATTGGATTGTTACTTAATGTGTGCACCTGTTCTGAGTTCATCCCTTGATTAATCTATCTTAGATACCTTCAAGTTCCAAGTCTCATGGCAAAGTCTTGTTCATCATTAATGTGCATGTTTATGCCTTAGTTTCACTTGTTCCCTGTTTATTTTTTTTATTTTTTTTTTTAGTTTCAAGTTGTGCTTTCGTGTTTTGAATGCTTGTGTTCTTGTTTAAGTTTATGGACTATTCTAATTTGATGCTTTTCTGCTGCCTGTTCTCTAGCCATTGGTTTGCCCCAAATAAACAACAAACTGATTTTACACACTTGTGTCCTTCACACATGTTGCAAGTGTTTTTTTAACAGTCAGATTTTAAATTTGATCTATCTGGATGTAATCCTGATACTCAATACTGTATATGAAATGACCAGGGCTAAATGGGGTCAGAGATATACAAGAAGATTTACCATTTCTTTTAGATCAAGCTATTTAACGTAACATGTATGTGGTAACAGAACTGAGTAGAGTAAAAGATAACAATTTTAATATTCACTGTAACCAACTGATTAGAGTGATCAGTTTGTGATCTTAGTGTATTGGGATTAAAAATGAATGGCAGATATAATACCAAGGTCAGATTCAAAAACAAAAGTATGTATTACTGATATTTGTTATTTTCCAATCGTACAGTATATAGTGTTGTTTAGGCTGATTACTGGTAAAAACAATCAAAACTAGCAAAATACATATAAGGGAATTAAGGGAATTGTACTTTTCCTTGAAACATTGCCTTTCTTATAGACATGTAATGCAACTTCCTGACAATCACTTAAGTTAAGCAATGGTATTTGGCAACGTGTTTCTCATAACAGTTGATTCAGTATCACAGTAAAAAAAAATGGGAAATGCAAAGATCATAGTGTCAAAGTGGCATGGGAAAGCAAAGATCATAGTGTCAGAGTTAGGACATACACACTCTTGTGACACTGAAACATGACGCACAACTAGATCAGAGGTTGCCTGATCAAACTTTCAGACACTGACCTACATCTTTCTGAGTTTTTTTCCTAACTACACAACACCGTGAACAGCCCTGAGTTCGCCTAATTCAAATTATATGGTAATCGCTTTGAATAATGCATCATTGTCTGCTAAAATAAATTATACATGCATGACGGATACCTTCCAAATGACACAGGGGGGTCCACAAGGTCTTCTGAATAATGGTTATGCAAAAATTGGCCTTTTTCCAAGAGTTTAACATCAAGTGTCTGTTTTCATATTGAGTGTTAATAAGGCTGTTTGACTATTGTAAGAAAAAAAAAATTAATCAGTGGATATCATAATAATAATAATAATAATAATAATAATAATAATAATAATGATACAGATTTCAGGCATCCCTCATTCTTCTATCTATATGTTCTTCCTATTAGCTATACTGTATTAACAGAATAATCCATACTATTTGTAAAATAATATGTTTTAAGATAAACTAAATATTACACCAGGGTGTTATGGAATTAAACACTGTCCCAGACCAAGACTCATACTGTATTAGATGGTAAACATGCAAAAATATTTTCTTTTCAGCTTGAGATTTAGGAATCTGGATATTAGCATTTATTAGCATTTATTTTATTATCTAGTATTATCTAGTTTTAAATATATATTTGATACTCTAATACATTAACTATTGATTAAACAGCCTAGCATAATGTAATTTTTAATGTTTTCTTTCTTCACAAACCAGAAGCATAAAAAGATGTGACTTCTTCCTGTTACGTCAGCTTATCTGTCATTTTCTATCTTAGTGTCATGAATCTGAAGAAACCACAGATGGCACTTTTGTAATTTGCTTTTAATAGTCTCTGTGTTGATCTGCACCGTTAACTATTTCACATTTATTTCTACTATGGCGTACATGTCTTTATTTATTAAAATGATTTTACAAGCCCACTGTGTTTACTGCGTAGCTGAGATCATAACCCAATTCTGGAGATCTGACTATAATTATAAATGTTTGGAAGGAACTTGTTTAGCAGAAAGAGCAGAAGTTACATTAGAATTGGGATTAAACCTGCACAGAAGGGGACATGTTCAGCAGCAGGGTTATGTCTCTACGTGTTGTTCGTGTTAGGTTGCGTACCTGCAGTGCACCACGATGGGACCTGCATATGATGGGTTCAGCTGCTTGACTTTCTTGAGGAACTTGAGCATGCCAATGGGGGAGAAGGGCACGCCGAAGTCTGGCCAGCTGGTGAAATGAAGCTGCGTGACCGAACGAGGGGTTTTAGAGCCATCACTAGCTTGCTGTTCGGGGGGAGAGAGAAAGAGATTTTTTTAATGAAGCCCACAATAATTAATTCTTATAAACTAGCAGAATGACCTACAATTATCTCTTAAGAAGTCTTTGTGACCTCCTCCCTAATAAGATAAAAATCCTCAGTAATTTATCATGTTTAATAATATAACAACTATCAGGAGAATGCACTGAGCATGGTTCACAGACTTGAAATCGCTGTTAAATTCTCAAAACTCAGTGGTCAGAAAGCTTTGATTAATTTATTATAACAGCAGCTCTGACAGTAGTGATGGCTGTCATTCAAATCACAGGTTTATACTGATGCTTTTGTTCTAACACATTATCATTTCTATAGTAACAACTTACACATATATGTTCGACATAAAGGAGTTAAAAAATATGTAACTGTTGATATGGTGAAGCTTTATTTAACCTTTAAGACACTTATTTAACATTTTTAGAAGGAGTCTCTAGTGTCAGGTAAAGCTGTACCTATGTTTTCTGATGGGAAAGCCTTTGGCTCAGAAAGGTGTTTGCTTTGTGGTTTCTCACTTACACGATAAGCTGTTTTTTTTATAGACTAAAATGAGATGCTGGTGAGTGATAAGTGGAAGTAACATGTTTTGCAGATATTCTACAGCATTAAAAGTAACTATAAATGGATAATAGGTGTGTCATTCTATAATAAGC